>NC_069509.1:11552730-11852730 GCF_027579735.1 Bombina bombina | reverse complement strand
TACTAAATTCAATTTGCATTTCTCATCACCTAGTGGTACATAATATTTCACATGAATTAACCTGTAATATGACAAGACAGATTTAGAAAATGAAACACAAACAAAACCCACACCAGAATGAAATATGCACTTGGGTGGTATCTGTATACATATATGCACCCTAACTGGCCGTAAGTGCAGGTCTGGGGAGATATGACTTTAGCTTTGGTTCTTATCAGATTCAATTTTATGTATTTACTCTTTTATTGTGCCCTTCTATGTATTTTTTTTAATATATTTTTATTATTTCAGCTTTTACCCTAATTACTTTATCCATTATGTATTGATTATTGGTAGAACCTCGACCACTGTACATAAACTTCTTGTATGTTGAATATTATATAGATTGTAGATATGTTTTTATGAATACCCTCTTTTCCAGTTAGACGGTTCCCAGAGCAATTAAGGTTGTTTATGCCTTCTATTGGCTGCTAAGGAATTACTCACTTGACCATGAATAACATTGCCGCACGTGACATGGTCATGTGATAGGGTTCTAGCCAATTGAGATACAGGACGTGTATTAGGGGCGTGCTGCCTGGGGTTTTTAAACCGATCAAACGATTCACACAACATGAATCCTCTAAAGGAAGAAGTAATACCTTATATTTTGAAACGCGTAAGGGACTTTTGACTCTGAATTGTCCCAGCTAAGCACCTAACTGGTGTTTTTATGACTCCTTGATATCGGACATTGTTTAACAAGACCCTCTACTGGGAATGTGAAGGATCAATGGAAACGTATAGGTGTTTTTATTTGCTTGCACATACCTCACATGTTTGAAGTTCCCTAATGTGAGTAGTAGTATTTTTAAATGTTCTGTTTTTTTATCATTAAAGCTGTATCAAGCTATTTTTTGCTTTCATGTTTTGCCTTGTATACTTATCTGGCACACGGAGTGGCACTCAAGAACTCCTATTCGGATACCACTTGTATGCTTATCTACACATGTTTGGAAGCACTACACCATACTCCAGGAGAGGAAGATTGAATCAGCTTCTACCATACACCCAGTACTGGGACGAACCAGAGGTCTATCCCTCATAGTTGTGGCAGCTTACTTCATAGGATTAAGCTAATTTCTTGTAAGCAGAATACCTACTGACCTTTATATCACTGACTGTTGCATATTTTATTTTACACTTTTCCTGTTTCTGTATGACTATGTATATTTCTTTCTGAGATCAACTCATAGCGCTAGCTCAACCTTCCTTTGTTTTATCTGTCTACCCAAACCTAACCCTGCTTTTGGGATTGCAGTCACAGGTTTATCCCCGGAGCGATTAGCGGTTGTGTATGATTAACCAACTTTTAGGATTGTGTGTTGTAGCGCAGACTTTTGTGCAGCTTGCCTATCCCCCTAGGGGTTTCAGGCATTCTATTTTTCATTGGATAATTATAAACATATGTTTTTATTTTGTAATTTTTTATATTACATGTGGTAAAAAATACAATGCGCTGATAAAACCACATGCATGACATATGTAGTCAGCAATCAAGTGAATTGTCAGATGTTTGACAGGTTGGTTCATTGTAAGATAAAATGGGAGATAATATACTGATATATTTTAGTCTTTCTTCTTCCATCAGTGATGTGTTGTTTTACCCCAGTTGCTCTGAAAACGTGCACTAGATATAAATGCAAATATATAATATAATACAGTGTCATTGAGTAATGTTTTATTCCAACAGCAATAAATAAAAATATTTCTTTATAATTTGCATGATGCTCTGATTAGTTCTTCTGTTCACCCTGAACATAAACAGCTTAGATCCAGGACACACAGAAGCAGAACCAACATAAGTACAAAATGCTCTCTCCAGTAGAGTTGATTGTTCTCCTATTCTATACTGCAGTAACATTAGTATCTGGGGTCATCTCTAACTTATTCATCCTGGTTGTGATTATTATGGAACAAAACCGCTTCCTGACCATGACCCCCAGCAACCAAATCCAGTTTACTATTTGTCTACATAATATATTTGTGCAGTGCTCAATAACAATGCGTCTGCTCATTTCTAATATGCTGTTAATATGGTCAGTTTCCAGGGAATTGAGATCAGTTATATATTTTGCTTTTTTTGTCTGTATTTTTATCGGTTTCTGGCTCTGTACCTGGCTCTGCGCATTATACTGTGTGACTGTTGTCAGCTTTACAAACCATTTTATCACAAGTCTGAAGATGAGGATCCCGGTTCTGGTACCAAAGTTGCTGCTGGTCACAGCCCTGGGGTGTCTATCTATCACTGTCCCTTCCTTTTGGTACATGAACATTGTCCCTCAACTGGATGTGACCAGGAACCTGACCACCAACACCACTCCTAACACTCAAGTCACATATCAGCATGATCAGCACCATTCTTACCTTATTTACTTGTTTGGAAGCCTCTTGCCATTAATTATAAGCATAATCTGTTTAGTTATTACTGTGTGTTCCCTGTTGGGACACGTCTGGAGAATAAAACTCAATAACTCCAACATGAGTGTCCCCCAGCTTGATGCTCATTACAGAGCGTGTAAGGCTATGGTTTTGCTTGTAGCTGTTTTAGTGACTTTGTTTGTATTTCAGATAATATTTATATTAAACGTATTTACTGGAACTAAAAAAAATATTGTAATAATTTGCTTATACCTGATGTACCCCTCACAACTGTCTGTTATTTTGATCTCAGGCAGCTCCAGACTTAAAAGATCTCTCTTTAGGATGATTCCATGTATTAAATAATGAGCATATTAGTGTTGGATAAGTAGTTTTTATTAAAACTTGTCAACCACTTAGATAATTTAACTTAGTATTTATTTTAGTAACAAATATCATGTGTAATTTATTTCATTATTTATACAATATTTATAATGTTTTAAAAGACAGTTTTTCAAAGCTAAAAATGTGTTGTTGACATGAAGAAAACATGAAAGACTCTGATTATACTTCAGTTAATTCTTTATATTGTGCCACTTTCTTTTCTACCATAAAAAGTAAAACAACTGGGTAATCAAATGTATCATCTGAGATCACATTGTACTAATAAACTCTTTATATAAGAACACGATTGCAATATTATAGCAATAAATATTAGCAAACTAGTATCATATCACAATATGTTGTGTAGTTTCTGTTTTAATACAATTAGCACAGTTTAGATTTGTTGATGGATTACTTGTATATTCCTAGTAATTATAGAATGTTTCACTGTGTTAATTAAAGGGAATGTAAACACGAAAATTGTTATTGTTTAAAAGCATAGATAACGCCTTTAATTTCCATTCCCAGGCTTTGCACAACCAACATTGTTATTATACTGTATTACATTTAAAGGGACACTGTACCCAAAAATGTTCTTTCGTGATTCAGATTGAGCATGAAATTTTAAGCAACTTTCTAATTTACTCCTATTATCAAATTTTCTTCATTCTCTTGGCATCTTTATTTGAAATGCAAGAATGTCAGTTTAGATGCCGGCCCATTTTTGGTGAACAACCTGGGTTGTCCTTGCTGATTGGTGGATAAATTCATCCACCAATAAAAAAGTGCTGTCCAGAGTACTGAAACCAAAAAATATCTTAGATGCCTTCTTTTTCAAATAATGATAGCAAGAGAACGAAGAAAAATTGATAATAGGAGTAAATTAGAAAGTTGCTTAAAATTGCATGCTCTTTCTGAATTACAAAAGAAAAAAATTGGGTTCAGTGTCCCTTTAAACCTCTAAATGACTGCCTGTTTCTAAGCCACTACAGACTGCCTCTTATCACAGGCTTTTTAATCAGTTTTCCACAAGGGAAAGTTGTGCACAGCATTAATTGGCTAAAATGCAAGTCTATAGACAATAGTCATGTGATCAGGGGGCTGTCAGAAGAGGCTTAAATACATGGTAATCACAGAGGTAAAAAGTGTATTAATATAATAATGTTGGTTGCAAAACTTGGGTATGGGTAATCAAGAGATCATCTATCTTTTTTTTTTTTTTTTTTTAAATAATTTTTATTGAGGTAATAAGTAATAACAATAGAACAAACAATATGTCCAGGCACGGATCATAAATAATAACAATACTTGTACATTTCCAAACAAGAAATAAATGTAGGCTAAAACATTGGTGTACTAAGGAAGCAGTTGTTCTCACATTGTCTAACCCGTAGTGGTGAAATATATCTATATGGATAGTAGAATAACAGTTGACCTGCGTTATAGCACCACCTCTGACACCATGAAGAAAATAATGTAAAACCATATATAAGAAACACAGGTGACTGGAACATATATCTATGAAACCTCGATTTTTATATTATATAACTAATTAATGATCCCTACCTCGAGATGAGAGGTATTTTATAAACTATAAATGATAGGAGGTAGGGAATTGGTATTTGTCCGACCTCTCAGAGGTCTGAGTATGTGAGGGGGGTTGCAGCGGGCAAGAGCCACTCGAAATAGGGGGGAAATGGAGGGTGGAGCCAGCCAGGATGTTGGAAAGATAAAGACTGCAGGGTCATTAACCTTAATAGTTGAAGGGGCTCTGAATTAATGTAAGCAGAATAGTCATACATATATATTAACCAACATACCATACCATACATCTTAGCTAAATATTATACTGGGGTTCATATGGATGCCACACCTCCTAAGCTGATTCTAGTCACTCTAATCCTCTATTTACACCATGAGTAAATTCAAGCTAAAAGATGCAAAAGTAAGGGTAGTTTCCTAAGAATAATGGGAACAGGGGAGGATATTTAAATATATATGGGGAGCAAAAGACTGTCATAAGAACCCCTCTCCTGGGGAGATGCCAGCTATAGGCGATGTGGGAAAAAGGAGAAGGGGTATGACCCGCAGGTAATGAATGCCGGCAGGAAAGGGAGGAGAGGGGTCAAATAGAGGTGATGGATGGAAATAAAATGACAATTGAGAGAAAATATAAAGGACGGTGCAGCATGGATATAGTGTGAGCCTTATAAGGGATATTCCCCATATACGAACTACCCAAACTAAACATCACATAAACAACTTTAGATATAGGACTAAGACATTAACATGCATGTAATAACTATCATACACAAGCCCATAAAAAGCTAGTGGAAACATAACATAAATAACAGTGCTTAGGGTAGATTGTAGTATGTTTTGCCCCTATAGAGCTATGGAGCTGTTAGACCCATAATAAATATAAAATGTAGATAGAAGCACATAGGCGTAGGGGGTTGTTACAGAGTAGTATGGCGGAGGCACTATGACCATTTGAATATAATTTGCATAAACTTGTCTATTAGGGAAAACCAGAGCATATATTAGCGAATAATAATATAGATTTGGCCTCTACAATTTGTACTAAGTGTAGGACTTAAAACTCTGAAGGTTCCTATAGATAGAGCACATGAAAAGCTACTCTGAGAACTGCGTAACCATGACAGTTGTGTTGAGTTCTGAGCCAAAATATAAAATTAGAGAAAATTCATAATGCACTATACCACGTGTAGTAACTGAGCTATGTTACTGTCAAAAGCAGCTGTTGGCTAATAACATATAACTATTCTTGGGTATAGAAACAGCGGATAAGAGCTATACCAAATGGGGCCTCAAGTATCCAGAGCTAACTGTTTTGATAAGAGAGATGCAGACTATGAGTGACATGGGGATGACATATCAGTAAGAGGGCATATTATGACATCACGTTTTCCATTGTATTAAATAGTTATGATGTAACCTCTCATGAGCAGCATATAATTAATTGCAACTAAGACATAGCACAAAGCTTGATATGTGGTTGCTTGTGATAAGGAGGGTAAAGGTAGTGTCCGCTGCATTAAATATAGCTAAGCAATCATTGTTGCAGATATAAAAGGAAGAGGATTTTGAACTAGGAGGGCAGCCCTAGTTTAAGAGTTATCTAAGTAGTGTAAACCCCCACAGTAAAGGCAATTTTAGTGGTAAGAAGTCCTTTAAATTGAGCCCTTAATTAACTGATATCTTTCACAATAAACCCATATATTAGTAAACAAATTTTGCTAAATAACATGTCCCCCAGCAAAACACTTATGAACGAAACCAAAGATAACTTCATAGGATCTATATAATTTAGCAGAAAAAAAAAGTAAATATACACCACACTGTTTAGTATATTTTGCTAAATAACATGACCCCCAACAAAATACCAATAAACCAATAGTTCTTATAAAAAAAAAACTAAGTCAATTTAGCAAGCTCAGAGATTGTAGGGTACAACGTTAAACATTTGTAAAAGGGAAGAGCTATGTTAAAAAAGAAGCTTTCTAGCTCATGAGGAGGTCCGTTTATGGAGTATTCCCTCCGGACCCTATATCAGTACTACCTAGTAAAGAGTACATGAGTTCTGCTCACAAGGCTAGGAAAATGCTATCCGTGTTCAGCCAATTCCACTTCGATAATAGCAAAAGTCCAGGGGCCTAGTGAAGGTAATGTTCTGCGAATCTCTCTGCACTCGAGATGAACTCATCCCGAGACTTGTATATGGGAAGGAGGGAGAGGTTAGTAAAACTCTGTTGTATAATAAAGCCTCCACAGTACTCAAGTGTCTGCCATTGTCAGGACTCCCCTTCTCTATGTGGCAGTCATCTCCTAAGGCAGTGTGCATTAACAAGCACTGTCTGGATTCCAGCGCTTTAGCTCCAATAGCCAGGGAGCTGTCAGCAGTATCTCTATCTACTCCATAAGCCACAAAAATAGCTGCATCTCCCAGCTCCTCAGGACACCTACCACCGCCGGAGCATGGAGCGGGTCTCTCTACTGAGCATTAATATAGTAAGCAGGAGTATGAGCTGCAGTTCGCCCGTTGGTACACTTGCTTTCCGTTATCTTCTGCAGGATGCAGCACCCGGTACCCGCCATGCTCTGCTTAGTCCCCGGCTCTAACATCTTGCATGACGGGACCTCAGTAACTGCCGGAGGGCACCCAGACAGGTCAGGTATTATAGCATTGTGGGGATTGTGAGCTATGAGCTGTAGGTTGTGCTGCTGTAATCGCGACTGTTTTGCTCGCACTGTATTATACAGCACCGGCCCTATGTAAGTAGGGTAGGGCTGTGGAGTGTTAAACCGCACATCAATAGCCGCCTGTTGCACTGTCTCACCATGGAGGTTCCAAGTGTCTGCCAAATGTGACTCCACTGGGTCTCGGGGCTGAACCACTATCTGTTGTGGCTGGTCTGTCTCATATCGATCAGCCTTCTCCATGATTTCCCTTCTCAGGATAGGAATCAATTTTGGCGCCATAGTAGTTCTCATCTCCGCGACTAGGGCTTGCTGCTGGGAATCAAGTGAGCACATTAAATCTTGCAGCGCAAGAAGAATTTGCTTCTCCATTAGCAGACTGAAGGAGTGGTTGATATAGAGGCTGTGTCTCTAAAATAACCGGGATGGTATGCAGACTTCCACAAGTATGGCAGTATACTCCAGTTCGTGGGCCCAGAGAGGAAGAAGCCCTTTGTGTCCTTTATATAGCTATTATTGTGCCCCCTTGCCCCAGTTCGTATAGTCGAGGGTCTAATGTAAGTCACAAGCCAGAATAGGGGAATATATGCAGCGTTAACATGCCATAAATCGATAATTTAATGTTCAAATATTAGGAGCTCTAGGATGGCAAGTCTTGCTGCTTTTGCTGTTGGCTCCTCCCCCCCATCATCTATCTTTTTAAACAACACAATTTCTTTAATTGATATTGTTAATATTCGGCTAGATTATGAGTTTTGCATTATGATTCTAACGCTGCTTTTTCACTACCGCTGCTATTACGAGTCTTGTAGGTACAGCTGTACCGCACACTTTTTAGTCCATCACGTAACATAACTACCGCACCTTTCAAAAAGTCATTTTTCAATGGGACTTCCATAGCGCCGGTATTATGAGTTTCTCTGTCCGGCCAACAAGTGAGCGGTACAGCCTATAACTACAAGATCTGTACCATCACCTGAAAGTCAGTAGTTATGGGTTTTACGTTATAAAGCTGTACCATAAAACTCATAACTCAAGTGTTACAAAGTACACTAACACCCATAAACTACCTATTAACCCCTAAACCGAGGCCCTCCCGCATCGCAAACACTTAAATAAAATAATTAAGCCCTAATCTGCCGCTCCGGATATCACCGCCACTATAATAAACATATTAACCCCTAAACCGCCGCACTCCTGCATCGTAAACACTAGTTAAATATTATTAACCCCTAATCTGCTGCCCCCAATGTCATTGCCACCTACATACACTTATTAACCCCTAATCTGCTATCTCTAACATCACTGCAACCTACATTACTGGTATTAACCCTTAATCTGCTGTCCCCAAAATTACCGACAGCTAACTACACTTATTAACCCGTAATTTGCTGCCCCCAATGTCGCCGCCACTATATTAAAGTTATTAACCCCTAAACCTAACCCTAAATCTAACCCTAACCCTAACATAACCCTAACACCCAGTAACTTTAACATAATTAAAATAATTCCAAATAAAAATTACAATTAATCCCTAAATTATTCCTATTTAAAACTAAATATAAATACTTACCTGTAAAATAAAAACTAATAGTTACATTGTAGCTATCTTAGGTTTTATTTTTATTTCACAGGTAAGTTTGTATTTATTTTAACTAGGTTGATTAGTTAGTAAATAGTTATTAACTCTTTACTAACTACCTAGCTAAAATAAATACAAAGTTAGCTGTAAAATAAAACCTAACCTGTCTTACACTAAAACCAAACATTACACAAAAAATAAATTAAATTAAAAAAAAAACATTTATCTAAATTACAAAAAAAAAAATAAACACTAAATTACACAAAATAAAAAAGAAATGATCAAATATTTAAACTAATTACACCTAATCTAATAGAAGGAACAGCCATGGGTACGAGGTTTGCACCAAGCTATGCCAATCTCTTTATGGGAGATTGGGAAGAATCTTTCTTCTCTGGCAATGGCTATGGTGCAAACCTCATACTCTACAAAAGGTACATTGATGACCTTTTATTGATTTGGAAAGGTCCTGAGACACAATTAGTACAGCTATTTAATGATATTAATAATAACAACAAAGTACTGATCTTCACTTACAATTATAGTAGATCAATAATACCATTCCTAGATTTAGATCTAATGATAGTAGATAATAAGATAGAGACAAAAACTCACTTTAAGGATGTTGACTCCAACAATTATATCCACTCAGAAAGTTGCCATCTTAGCAGATGGAAAGAGAACATACTTTTGGGACAATGTATAAGAATAAGAAAAAAATGCTCAAGGATAGAGGATTTTGAAGATCAAGCCATCACTCTTATAGAAAAGTTTAGCTCTAGGGGCTATAGAGAAGATGTAATAAATAAAGCAGTCTTGAAAACAAAGTCAATTGACAAAAAAAACTAATTGAATACAAAGACAAAGAGCAAGTCCCTATAGACAATGAGAAAGCCAAAGAAATCAATATTCCATTTGTAACAGACTATAGTGCAGATCATGGGATTACTAAGAAAATAGTTTAAAAGTATCACTATAATAATAATAACTAGTATTTATATAGCGCCTTTCTCCCAGTGGGACTCAAAGCGCTCGCTCTCGGAATTCACCAAATCGGCAGCTGAATAGTAATAGTTGTTATTATTACCCAATTTAATTGTAGTCATTTTATCGACCTCGGAAGGATGAAGGGCTGAGTCGGCCCTGCCAGGATTCGAACCTGTGACCTTGGATCTTTTAAACAGGTTTTTGTTGTAGTCAGTTTACCAACTGAGCTACTATCACCAACACTAATGAATAATTTAATATTAAAGATTTGATTAGATGTACACATAAAAACATTATCTATGCATTACAATGCACGTGTAATTTGATATATATAGGTGAAACGAAAAGAATATTAAGGGATAGAATTAGGGAACTCTTATGTTGTATAGATAACAAGATAGATAAAACACATTTATATAAACACTTTTAAGATGTACACAAAGGGAGAAGTAATGAACTAAACTACTGGGGAATATTTGAGATTAAAGAGAGTTGGAGAGTTGGAGACATTGAGAAAAAATTGCTTATTAAGGAAGCCAAACTTATTTCCAGATTTGACACACTGTATCCTAGAGGTTTAAATTCTGAACTTGATTTATCACCATTTCTCTTTCAATAAAATATAAGATCACAGCACTAAAGTTGATTGTAGACGAGTGTAAGACCAATAGATCTAGTTTAATAAAAAAAAAAAAAAAAAAAAAAAACACAAAAAACTCTGGATATGTAAATATGCTCAAGTGTGTCTGTAAATAAATTTGTAATAATCTTTGCCTACTCTGCATGGGGTAAATTTTATTATATTGCATATAAACATATCCAGTATAATTAAGACTAATCTATATTCACACCAATCTATAGTCACTAATTCAATAATCCTAAAGTAGTCTATATTAACACACGTACAGACAATCCCAGTCTAATTAAGGCTAATCCTCTTTGACACCTATTTAAGGTTACATATTGAGATATCATTAGCTTCTCCTAGCGCCCTCTAAATACTAAATTCAATTTGCATTTCTCATCACCTAGTGATACATAATATTTCAAATGAATTAACCTGTAATATGACAAGAGAGATTTAGAAAATGAAACACAAACAAAACCCACACCAGAATGAAATATGCACTTGGGTGCCTTCTGGTGGTATCTGTATACATATATGAACCCTAACTGGCCGTAAGTGCAGGTCTGGGGAGATATGACTTTAGCCTTGGTTCTTATCAGATTCGATTTTATTCATTTACTCTTTTATTGTGCCCTTCTATGTATTTTTTTTATATATTTTTATTATTTCAGCTTTTACCCTAATTACTTTATCAATTATGTATTGTTTATTGGTAGAACCTCTACCACTGTACATAATCTTCTTGTATGTTGAATATTATATAGATCGTAGATATGGTTTTATGAATAGCCTCTATCCCAGTTAGACAGTTCCCAGAGCAATTAAGGTTGTTTACGCCTTCTATTGGCTGCTAAGGAATGACTCACTTGACCATGTATAACATTGCCGCACGTGATATGGTCACGTGATAAGGTTCTAGCCAATCGAGATACAGGACGTGTATTGGGGGCATGCTGCCTGGGGTTTTTAAACTGGTCAAACGATTCGCACAACATGAATCCTCTAAAGGAAGAAGTAATATCTTATATTTTGAAACGCGTAAGGGACTTACTTTTTGACTCTGAATTGTCCCAGCTAAGCACCTAACTGGTGTTTTTATGACTCCTTGATATCGGACATTGTTTAACAAGACCCTCTACTGGGAATGCGAAGGATCAATGGAAACGTATAGGTGTTTTTATTTGCTTGCACATACCTCACATGTTTGAAGTTCCCTAATGTGAGTAGTAGTATTTTTAAATGTTCTGTTTTTGTAATCATTAAAGCTGTATCAAGCTATTTTTTGCTTTCATGTTTTGCCTTGTATACTTATCTGGCACACGGAGTGGCACTCAAGAACTCCTATTCGGATACCACTTGTATGCTTATCTACACAGGTTTGGAAGCACTTCACCATACTCCAGGAGAGGAAGATTGAATCAGCTTCTACCATACACCCAGTACTGGGACGAACCAGAGGTCTATCCCTCATAGTTGTGGCAGCTTACTTCATAGGACTGAGCTAATTTCTTGTAAGCAGAATACCTACTGACCTTTATACCACTGACTGTTGCATATTTTATTTTACACTTTCCCTGTTTCTGTATGATTATGTATATTTCTTTCTGAGATCACCTCATAGCGCTAGCTCAACCTTCCTTTGTTTTATCTGTCTACCCAAACCTAACCCTGCTTTTGGGATTGCAGTCACAGGTTTATCCCCGGAGCTATTAGCGGTTGTGTATGATTAACCAACTTTTAGGATTGTGTGTTGTAGCGCAGACTTTTGTGCAGCTTGCCTATCCCCCTAGGGGTTTCAGGCATTCTATTTTTCTTTGGATAATTATAAACATATGTTTTTATTTTGTAATTTTTTTATATTACATGTGTTAAAAAATACAATGTGCTGATAAAACCACATGCATGACATATGTAGTCAGCAATCAAGTGAATTGTCAGATGTTTGATAGGTTGGGTCATTGTAAGATAAAATGGGAGATAATATACTGATATATTTTAGTCTTTCTTCTTCCATCAGTGATGTGTTGTTTTACCCCAGTTGCTCTGAAAACGTGCACTAGATATAAATGCAAATATATAATATAATACAGTGTCATTGGGTAATGTTTTATTCCAACAGCAATAAATAAAAATATTTCTTTATAATTTGCATGATGCTCTGATTAGTTCTTCTGTTCACCCTGAACATAAACAGCTTAGATCCAGGACACACAGAAGCAGAACAAACATAAGCACAAAATGCTCTCTCCAGTAGAGATGGTTGTCCTCTTATTCTATACTGCAGTAACATTAGTATCTGGGGTCATCTCTAACTTATTCATCCTTCTTGTGATTATTATGGAACACAACAACTTCCTGACCATGACCCCCAGCAACCAAATCCAGTTTACTATTTGTCTACATAATATATTTGTGCAGTGCTCAATAACAATGCGTCTGTTCATTACTAATATGCTGTCAATATGGTCAGTTTCCAGGGAATTGAGATCAGTTATATATTTTCTTTATTTTGTTTGTATTTTTTTCAGTTTCTGGCTCTGTACCTGGCTCTTTGCATTATACTGTGTGACTGTTGTCAGCTTTACAAACCGTTTTATCACAAGTCTGAAGATGAGGCTCCCGGTTCTGATACCAAAGTTGCTGCTGGTCACAGCCCTGGGGTGTCTCTCTATCACTGTCCCTTCCTTTTGGTACATGAACATTGTCCCTCAACTGGATGTGACCAGGAACCTGACCACCAACACCACTCCTAACACTCAAGTCATGTATCAGCATGATCAGCACTATTCTTACCTTATTTACTTGTTTGGAAGCCTCTTGCCATTAATTATAAGCATAACCTGTTTAGTTATTACTGTGTCTTCGCTGTTGGGACACGTCTGGAGAATAAAACTCAATAACTCCAACATGAGTGTCCCCCAGCTTGATGCTCATTACAGAGCGTGTAAGACTATGGTTTTGCTTGTAGCTGTTTTAGTGACTTTGTTTGTATCTCATATAATATTTATATCAAACTTATTTACTGAAACTGTACTAAATATTGTAATAATTTGCTTATACCTGATGTACCCCTCACTACTGTCTGTTACACTGATCTCAGGCAGCTCCAAACTTAAAAGATCTCTCTTTAGGATGATTCCATGTATTAAATAATGAGCATATAAGTGTTGGATAAGTAGTTTTTAGTAAAATTTGTCAACCACTTTGATAATTTAACTTAGTATTTATTTTATTTTAGTAACAAATATTATGTGTAATTTATTTCATTATTTATACAATATTTATAATGTTTTAAAAGACAGTTTTTCAAAGCTAAAAATGTGTTGTTCACATGAAGAACTTTAGTTAATTCTTTATAATGTGCCACTTTCTTTTCTACCATAAAAAGTAAAACAACTGGGTAATCAAATGTATCATCTGAGATCACATTGTACTAATAAACTCTTTATATAAGAACACGATTGCAATATTATAGCAATAAATTTTATCAAACTAGTATCATATCACAATATGTTGTGTAGTTTCTGTTTTAATACAATTAGCACAGTTTAGATTTGTTGATAGTTTACTTGTATATTCCTAGTAATTATAGAATGTTTCACCGTGTTAATTAAAGGGAATGTAAACACGAAAATTGTTATTGTTTAAAAGATAGATAACGCCTTTAATTTCCATTCCCAGGCTTTGCACAACCAACATTTTTATTATACTGTATTACATTTAAACCTTTTAAATGTCTGCCTGTTTCTAAGCCACTACAGACTGCCTCTTATCACAGGCTTTTTTTATCAGTTTTTCACAACAAGGGACTGCTAGCTCCTAAACAATGCAGTCCAGTATCAAAGTTGTATTAAATAACATTTAAAGTCACAGTAATTGAGAAATCCACATCTGTATGCAACTGAAATAAAATGTATCAGTTATGATGAATGATGTTGATGGTAATCCAGTGTTACTCACTACTTCTCCATACTTCAGTCTGTGGAGGTGTAGTGAGTAACACTGGATTGGTCGCTTGTGTGATCTTTATTTGGGGGATTCTGAGTTAGGTACGAACTGCCTTGTATCCTATTGGGTTAACTCGCCCCCTATATGAACTTTCTCATGTGGGTACCCCACACTGGGCATCTAGATCTCTAGGAGTACAGGATTGCTGTATTTGTTTCAATGCTCTGGCCTAAGTGATTTATTTCATCATTCATATATCATCCTCATTGCTCATTACTTTGTTATCATCACTGCTGTGCCGCTCTATACAGTCATTATCTTCATTAACCATCAACATCATCATAACTGATACATTTTATGTGTCCATCTTACTTCAATTGCATGCAGATGTGGATTTCTCAATCACTGTGACTTTAAATGTTATTTAATACAACTTTGATACTGGACTGCATTGTTTAGGAGCTGCATGAGGGGCCCATGTGATGTGTTTGTCTTTTATGTGTGTCTTAAAGTTATGTGTTTCATTTAAATTTATGTATTTAGGATTATTTTCTACTTTATGAATTTATGACTTTAAGATTAAATTGCAACTTTTCGATATTTATTGGTATTTTATGTATTTATTTATCCTTGTAAGGTGATTGCTTGATGTCCTGGTCTTTTGGGCTGCACCTTATACCGGTACAGCCTTCTCTCTTTTTTTAGGTGTATAGCAATATATTTTTCACCAGGTAGCAAATCCTTTTATTAATTATTGCATTATTGGTTGAACTTCTTCATCTGTCCTTTTTGTGCTCTTCATAAATAAAATTATTAACCCCTAAGCTACCACTCCGGACATCGCCGCCACTATAATAAACATATTAGCCCCTAAACCGCCGCACTCCTGCGTCCTAAACACTAGTTAAATATTATTAACCCCTAACCTGCTGCCCCCAATGTCGTTGCCACCTACATACACTTTTTAACTCCTAATCTGCTGTCCCTAACATCACTGCAACCTACATTACTGGTATTAACCCTTAATCTGCTGCCCCCAAAATCACCAACAGCTAACTACACTTATTAACCCCTAATTTGCTGCCCCCAATGTCGCCACCACTATACTAAAGTTATTAACCCCTAAACCTAACCCTAAGTCTAACCCTAACCCTAACATAACTCTAACACCCACAAACTTTAACATAATTAAAATAATTCCAAATAAAAATTACAATTAATCCCTAAATTATTCCTATTTAAAATAAATAAATACTTACCTGTAAAATAAAAACTAATAGTTACATTGTAGCTAGCTTAGGTTTTATTTTTATTTCACAGGTAAGTTTGTATTTATTTTAACTAGGTTGATTAGTTAGTAAATAGTTATTAACTATTTACTAACTACCTAGCTAAAATAAATACAAAGTTACCTGTAAAATAAAACCTAAACTGTATTACACTAAAACCTAACATTACACAAAATTAAATAAGTAAAATAAAAAAAAAAAACAATTATCTAAATTACAGTTTTTTGGGCCATAGGCAGGTATACCAAACCAGCGCAGTTTGGTATCCAATATACAGCGTAAGGACTTACGTGGCGAAAATGGAGAAATCTTACTCCATTTTCACCTCGCCACAAAAAGCAGCTGTAAGAAGCCTTACGCTGACTATTGGAGCCCCGTAACTCCCTAAACTACCTGCAAAATAAACCTAACACCTAACGCATGCGCAATGTCTATCTACCTGTCAACCGCGATCCCCCGCCACAATCCCAAATAAAGTTATTAACCCCTAAACCACGGCTCCCAGACCCCGCCGCCATCTACATAAACTAACCCCCTACTGTGAGCCCCTAGAACCGCCATCATCTAACTGATCTATCCCCTAATGTGAACCCCTAAAACCGCTGCCATCTACCTTATCTATCCCCTAATGTGAACCCCTTACACCGCCGCCATCTACCTTATCTATCCCCTAATCTGACCCCTTACACCGCCGCCACCTATATAAAAATGATTAACCCCTAATCTAATACCCCTATACCGCCGCCAGCTATATTAATATTATTAACCCCTAATCTAATATCCCTAAAGTAATAAACTCTATAACCAGCCCTTAAAAGGGCCTTTTGCGGGGCTTTGCCCCAAAGTAAACAGCTCTTTTGCCCTATAACCTGCCCTCCCTACAACGCCGCCACCTATATTAATAGTATTAACCCCTAATTTAAGCCCCTTACACCGCCGCCATCTATATTAAAATTATTAACGCCTAATTTAATCTACCTACCCCGCCGCCAGCTATATTATCTATATTAACCCTAAGTATATTATAGTTAGTATAGTTATTACATTATATATTAACTATATTAACCCTAATTATATTAGGGTTAATATAGTTAATATAGTTACTATAGTATTTATATTAACTATATTAACTCTATCTAACCCTAACACCCCTAACTAAATTCTTATTAAATAAATCTAATTCATATTATAAACTAAAATATTCCTATTTAAATCTAAATACTTACCTATAAAGAGTGTTTATTGGGTCTCATATCCCTTTAAAGACAATCTCCTTATCATTCTCACTTTGTTCAGAGTGTTTATTGGGTCTCATATCCCTTTAAAGACAATCTCCTTATCATTCACACTTTGTTCAGAGTGTTTATTGGGTCTCATATCCCTTTAAAGACAATCTCCTTATCATTCACACTTTGTTCAGAGTGTTTATTGGGTCTCATATCCCTTTAAAGACAATCTCCTTATCATTCACACTTTGTTCAGAGTGTTTATTGGGTCTCATATCCCTTTAAAGACAATCTCCTTATCATTCACACTTTGTTCAGAGTGTTTATTGGGTCTCATATCCCTTTAAAGACAATCTCCTTATCATTCACACTTTGTTCAGAGTGTTTATTGGGTCTCATATCCCTTTAAAGACAATCTCCTTATCATTCACACTTTGTTCAGAGTGTTTATTGGGTCTCATATCCCTTTAAAGACAATCTCCTTATCATTCACACTTTGTTCAGAGTGTTTATTGGGTCTCATATCCCTTTAAAGACAATCTCCTTATCATTCACACTTTGTTCAGAGTGTTTATTGGGTCCCATATCCCTTTAAAGACAATCTCCTTATCATTCACACTTTGTTCAGAGTGTTTATTGGGTCTCATATCCCTTTAAAGACAATCTCCTTATCATTCACACTTTGTTCAGAGTGTTTATTGGGTCTCATATCCCTTTAAAGACAATCTCCTTATCATTCACACCTTGTTCAGAGTGTTTATTGGGTCTCATATGCCTTTAAAGACAATCACCTTATCATTCACACTTTGTTCAGAGTGTTTATTGGGTCTCATATCCCTTTAAAGACAATCTCCTTATCATTCACACTTTGTTCAGAGTGTTTATTGGGTCTCATATCCCTTTAAAGACAATCTCCTTATCATTCACACTTTGTTCAGAGTGTTTATTGGGTCTCATATCCCTTTAAAGACAATCTCCTTATCATTCACACTTTGTTCAGAGTGTTTATTGGGTCTCATATCCCTTTAAAGACAATCTCCTTATCATTCACACCTTGTTCAGAGTGTTTATTGGGTCTCATATGCCTTTAAAGACAATCACCTTATCATTCACACTTTGTTCAGAGTGTTTATTGGGTCTCATATCCCTTTAAAGACAATCTCCTTATCATTCTCACTTTGTTCAGAGTGTTTATTGGGTTTAGTATCCCTTTAAAGACAATCTCCTTATCATTCACACTTTGTTCAGAGTGTTTATTGGGTCTCATATCCCTTTAAAGACAATCTCCATATCATTCACACCTTGTTCAGAGTGTTTATTGGGTCTCATATCCCTTTAAAGACAATCTCCTTATCATTCACACTTTGTTCAGAGTGTTTATTGGGTTTCATTTCCCTTTAAAGACAATCTCCTTATCATTCACACTTTGTTCAGAGTGTTTATTGGGTTTCATTTCCCTTTAAAGACAATCTGCTAGTCATTCACACTTTGTTCAGAGTGTTTATTGGGTCTCATATCCCTTTAAAGACAATCTCCTTATCATTCACACTTTTTTCAGAGTGTTTATTGGGTCTCATATCCCTTTAAAGACAATCTCCTTATCATTCACACTTTGTTCAGAGTGTTTATTGGGTTTAGTATCCCTTTAAAGACAATCTCATTATCATTCTCACTTTGTTCAGAGTGTTTATTGGTTCTCATATCCCTTTAAAGACAATCTCCTTATCATTCACACTTTGTTCAGAGTGTTTATTGGGTCTCATATCTCTTTAAAGACAACCTCCTTATCATTCACACTTTGTTCAGAGTGTTTATTGGGTTTAGTATCCCTTTAAAGACAATCTCCTTATCATTCACACTTTGTTCAGAGTGTTTATTGGGTCTCATATCCCTTTAAAGACAATCTCCTTATCATTCACACTTTGTTCAGAGTGTTTATTGGGTCTCATATCCCTTTAAAGACAATCTCCTTATCATTCACACTTTGTTCAGAGTGTTTATTGGGTCTCATATCCCTTTAAAGACAATCTCCTTATCATTCACACTTTGTTCAGAGTGTTTATTGGGTCTCATATCCCTTTAAAGACAATCTCCTTATCATTCACACTTTGTTCAGAGTGTTTATTGGGTCTCATATCCCTTTAAAGACAATCTCCTTATCATTCACACTTTGTTCAGAGTGTTTATTGGGTCTCATATCCCTTTAAAGACAATCTCCTTATCATTCTCACTTTGTTCAGAGTGTTTATTGGGTTTAGTATCCCTTTAAAGACAATCTCCTTATCATTCACACTTTGTTCAGAGTGTTTATTGGGTCTCATATCCCTTTAAAGACAATCTCCTTATCATTCACACTTTGTTCAGAGTGTTTATTGGGTCTCATATCCCTTTAAAGACAATCTCCTTATCATTCACACTTTGTTCAGAGTGTTTATTGGGTCTCATATCCCTTTAAAGACAATCTCCTTATCATTCACACTTTGTTCAGAGTGTTTATTGGGTCTCATATCCCTTTAAAGACAATCTCCTTATCATTCACACTTTGTTCAGAGTGTTTATTGGGTCTCATATCCCTTTAAAGACAATCTCCTTATCATTCACACTTTGTTCAGAGTGTTTATTGGGTCTCATATCCCTTTAAAGGCAATCTCCTTATCATTCACACTTTGTTCAGAGTGTTTATTGGGTCTCATATCCCTTTAAAGACAATCTCCTTATCATTCACACTTTGTTCAGAGTGTTTATTGGGTCTAATATCCCTTTAAAGACAATCTCCTTATCATTCACACTTTGTTCAGAGTGTTTATTGGGTCTCATATCCCTTTAAAGACAATCTCCTTATCATTCACACTTTGTTCAGAGTGTTTATTGGGTCTCATATCCCTTTAAAGACAATCTCCTTATCATTCACACTTTGTTCAGAGTGTTTGTTGGGTCTCATATCCCTTTAAAGACAATCTCCTTATCATTCACACTTTGTTCAGAGTGTTTATTGGGTCTCATATCCCTTTAAAGACAATCTCCTTATCATTCACACTTTGTTCAGAGTGTTTATTGGGTTTAGTATCCCTTTAAAGACAATCTCCTTATCATTCACACTTTGTTCAGAGTGTTTATTGGGTCTCATATCCCTTTAAAGACAATCTCCTTATCATTCACACCTTGTTCAGAGTGTTTATTGGGTCTCATATCCCTTTAAAGACAATCTCCTTATCATTCACACTTTGTTCAGAGTGTTTATTGGGTCTCATATCCCTTTAAAGACAATCTCCTTATCATTCACACTTTGTTCAGAGTGTTTATTGGGTCTCATATCCCTTTAAAGACAATCTCCTTATCATTCACACTTTGTTCAGAGTGTTTATTGGGTCTCATATCCCTTTAAAGACAATCTCCTTATCATTCACACTTTGTTCAGAGTGTTTATTGGGTTTAGTATCCCTTTAAAGACAATCTCCTTATCATTCACACTTTGTTCAGAGTGTTTATTGGGTCTCATATCCCTTTAAAGACAATCTCCGTATCATTCACACCTTGTTCAGAGTGTTTATTGGGTCTCATATCCCTTTAAAGACAATCTCCTTATCATTCACACTTTGTTCAGAGTGTTTATTGGGTCTCATATCCCTTTAAAGACAATCTCCTTATCATTCACACTTTGTTCAGAGTGTTTATTGGGTCTCATATCCCTTTAAAGACAATCTCCTTATCATTCACACTTTGTTCAGAGTGTTTATTGGGTCTCATATCCCTTTAAAGACAATCTCCTTATCATTCACACTTTGTTCAGAGTGTTTATTGGGTCTCATATCCCTTTAAAGACAATCTCCTTATCATTCACACTTTGTTCAGAGTGTTTATTGGGTCTCATATCCCTTTAAAGACAATCTCCTTATCATTCACACTTTGTTCAGAGTGTTTATTGGGTCTCATATCCCTTTAAAGACAATCTCCTTATCATTCACACTTTGTTCAGAGTGTTTATTGGGTCTCATATCCCTTTAAAGACAATCTCCTTATCATTCACACTTTGTTCAGAGTGTTTATTGGGTCTCATATCCCTTTAAAGACAATCTCCTTATCATTCACACTTTGTTCAGAGTGTTTATTGGGTCTCATATCCCTTTAAAGACAATCTCCTTATCATTCACACTTTGTTCAGAGTGTTTATTGGGTCTCATATCCCTTTTAAGACAATCTCCTTATCATTCACACTTTGTTCAGAGTGTTTATTGGGTTTAGTATCCCTTTAAAGACAATCTCCTTATCATTCACACTTTGTTCAGAGTGTTTGTTGGGTCTCATATCCCTTTAAAGACAATCTCCTTATCATTCACACTTTGTTCAGAATGTTTATTGGGTCTCATATCCCTTTAAAGACAATCTCCTTATCATTCACACTTTGTTCAGAGTGTTTGTTGGGTCTCATATCCCTTTAAAGACAATCTCCTTATCATTCACACTTTGTTCAGAATGTTTATTGGGTCTCATATCCCTTTAAAGACAATCTCCTTATCATTCACACTTTGTTCAGAGTGTTTATTGGGTCTCATATCCCTTTAAAGACAATCTCCTTATCATTCACACCTTGTTCAGAGTGTTTATTGGGTCTCATATCCCTTTAAAGACAATCTCCTTATCATTCACACTTTGTTCAGAGTGTTTATTGGGTCTCATATCCCTTTAAAGACAATCTCCTTATCATTCACACTTTGTTCAGAGTGTTTATTGGGTCTCATATCCCTTTAAAGACAATCTCCTTATCATTCACACTTTGTTCAGAGTGTTTATTGGGTCTCATATCCCTTTAAAGACAATCTCCTTATCATTCACACTTTGTTCAGAGTGTTTATTGGGTTTAGTATCCCTTTAAAGACAATCTCCTTATCATTCACACTTTGTTCAGAGTGTTTATTGGGTCTCATATCCCTTTAAAGACAATCTCCGTATCATTCACACCTTGTTCAGAGTGTTTATTGGGTCTCATATCCCTTTAAAGACAATCTCCTTATCATTCACACTTTGTTCAGAGTGTTTATTGGGTCTCATATCCCTTTAAAGACAATCTCCTTATCATTCACACTTTGTTCAGAGTGTTTATTGGGTCTCATATCCCTTTAAAGACAATCTCCTTATCATTCACACTTTGTTCAGAGTGTTTATTGGGTCTCATATCCCTTTAAAGACAATCTCCTTATCATTCACACTTTGTTCAGAGTGTTTATTGGGTCTCATATCCCTTTAAAGACAATCTCCTTATCATTCACACTTTGTTCAGAGTGTTTATTGGGTCTCATATCCCTTTAAAGACAATCTCCTTATCATTCACACTTTGTTCAGAGTGTTTATTGGGTCTCATATCCCTTTAAAGACAATCTCCTTATCATTCACACTTTGTTCAGAGTGTTTATTGGGTCTCATATCCCTTTAAAGACAATCTCCTTATCATTCACACCTTGTTCAGAGTGTTTATTGGGTCTCATATCCCTTTAAAGACAATCTCCTTATCATTCACACTTTGTTCAGAGTGTTTATTGGGTCTCATATCCCTTTAAAGACAATCTCCTTATCATTCACACTTTGTTCAGAGTGTTTATTGGGTCTAGTATCCCTTTAAAGACAATCTCCTTATCATTCACACTTTGTTCAGAGTGTTTGTTGGGTCTCATATCCCTTTAAAGACAATCTCCTTATCATTCACACTTTGTTCAGAGTGTTTATTGGGTCTCATATCCCTTTAAAGACAATCTCCTTATCATTCACACTTTGTTCAGAGTGTTTATTGGGTCTCATATCACTTTAAAGACAATCTCCTTATCATTCACACTTTGTTCAGAGTGTTTATTGGGTCTCATATCCCTTTAAAGACAATCTCCTTATCATTCACACTTTGTTCAGAGTGTTTATTGGGTCTCATATCCCTTTAAAGACAATCTCCTTATCATTCACACGTTGTTCAGAGTGTTTATTGGGTCTCATATCCCTTTAAAGACAATCTCCTTATCATTCACACTTTGTTCAGAGTGTTTATTGGGTCTCATATCCCTTTAAAGACAATCTCCTTATCATTCACACTTTGTTCAGAGTGTTTGTTGGGTCTCATATCCCTTTAAAGACAATCTCCTTATCATTCACACTTTGTTCAGAGTGTTTATTGGGTCTCATATCCCTTTAAAGACAATCTCCTTATCATTCACACTTTGTTCAGAGTGTTTATTGGGTCTCATATCCCTTTAAAGTCAATCTCCTTATCATTCACACTTTGTTCAGAGTGTTTATTGGGTCTCATATCCCTTTAAAGACAATCTCCTTATCATTCACACTTTGTTCAGAGTGTTTATTGGGTCTCATATCCCTTTAAAGACAATCTCCTTATCATTCACACTTTGTTCAGAGTGTTTATTGGGTCTCATATCCCTTTAAAGACAATCTCCTTATCATTCACACTTTGTTCAGAGTGTTTATTGGGTCTCATATCCCTTTAAAGACAATCTCCTTATCATTCACACTTTGTTCAGAGTGTTTATTGGGTCTCATATCCCTTTAAAGACAATCTCCTTATCATTCACACTTTGTTCAGAGTGTTTATTGGGTCTCATATCCCTTTAAAGACAATCTCCTTATCATTCACACTTTGTTCAGAGTGTTTATTGGGTCTCATATCCCTTTAAAGACAATCTCCTTATCATTCACACTTTGTTCAGAGTGTTTATTGGGTTTAGTATCCCTTTAAAGACAATCTCCTTATCATTCACACTTTGTTCAGAGTGTTTATTGGGTCTCATATCCCTTTAAAGACAATCTCCTTATCATTCACACTTTGTTCAGAGTGTTTATTGGGTCTCATATCCCTTTAAAGACGATCTCCTTATCATTCACACTTTGTTCAGAGTGTTTATTGGGTCTCATATCCCTTTAAAGGCAATCTCCTTATCATTCACACTTTGTTCAGAGTGTTTATTGGGTCTCATATCCCTTTAAAGACAATCTCCTTATCATTCACACTTTGTTCAGAGTGTTTATTGGGTCTAATATCCCTTTAAAGACAATCTCCTTATCATTCACACTTTGTTCAGAGTGTTTATTGGGTCTCATATCCCTTTAAAGACAATCTCCTTATCATTCACACTTTGTTCAGAGTGTTTATTGGGTCTCATATCCCTTTAAAGACAATCTCCTTATCATTCACACTTTGTTCAGAGTGTTTATTGGGTCTCATATCCCTTTAAAGACAATCTCCTTATCATTCACACTTTGTTCAGAGTGTTTATTGGGTCTCATATCCCTTTAAAGACAATCTCCTTATCATTCACACTTTGTTCAGAGTGTTTATTGGGTTTAGTATCCCTTTAAAGACAATC
Source organism: Bombina bombina (assembly GCF_027579735.1). Lineage (NCBI taxonomy): Eukaryota > Metazoa > Chordata > Amphibia > Anura > Bombinatoridae > Bombina > Bombina bombina. Next base: position 11,828,704 of record NC_069509.1, on the reverse strand, counting down.
TCCTTATCATTCACACATTGTTCATAGTGTTTATTGGGTCTCATATCCCTTTAAAGACAATCTCCTTATCATTCACACCTTGTTCAGAGTGTTTATTGGGTCTCATATCCCTTTAAAGACAATCTCCTTATCATTCACACTTTGTTCAGAGTGTTTATTGGGTCTCATATCCCTTTAAAGACAATCTCCTTATCATTCACACTTTGTTCAGAGTGTTTATTGGGTCTCATATCCCTTTAAAGACAATCTCCTTATCATTCACACTTTGTTCAGAGTGTTTATTGGGTCTCATATCCCTTTAAAGACAATCTCCTTATCATTCACACTTTGTTCAGAGTGTTTATTGGGTTTAGTATCCCTTTAAAGACAATCTCCTTATCATTCACACTTTGTTCAGAGTGTTTATTGGGTCTCATATCCCTTTAAAGACAATCTCCTTATCATTCTCACTTTGTTCAGAGTGTTTATTGGGTCTCATATCCCTTTAAAGACAATCTCCGTATCATTCACACCTTGTTCAGAGTGTTTATTGGGTCTCATATCCCTTTAAAGACAATCTCCTTATCATTCACACTTTGTTCAGAGTGTTTATTGGGTCTCATATCCCTTTAAAGACAATCTCCTTATCATTCACACGTTGTTCAGAGTGTTTATTGGGTCTCATATCCCTTTAAAGACAATCTCCTTATCATTCACACTTTGTTCAGAGTGTTTATTGGGTCTCATATCCCTTTAAAGACAATCTCCTTATCATTCACACTTTGTTCAGAGTGTTTATTGGGTCTCATATCCCTTTAAAGACAATCTCCTTATCATTCACACTTTGTTCAGAGTGTTTATTGGGTCTCATATCCCTTTAAAGACAATCTCCTTATCATTCACACTTTGTTCAGAGTGTTTATTGGGTCTCATATCCCTTTAAAGACAATCTCCTTATCATTCACACTTTGTTCAGAGTGTTTATTGGGTCTCATATCCCTTTAAAGACAATCTCCTTATCATTCACACTTTGTTCAGAGTGTTTATTGGGTCTCATATCCCTTTAAAGACAATCTCCTTATCATTCACACTTTGTTCAGAGTGTTTATTGGGTCTCATATCCCTTTAAAGACAATCTCCTTATCATTCACACTTTGTTCAGAGTGTTTATTGGGTCTCATATCCCTTTTAAGACAATCTCCTTATCATTCACACTTTGTTCAGAGTGTTTATTGGGTTTAGTATCCCTTTAAAGACAATCTCCTTATCATTCACACTTTGTTCAGAGTGTTTGTTGGGTCTCATATCCCTTTAAAGACAATCTCCTTATCATTCACACTTTGTTCAGAGTGTTTATTGGGTCTCATATCCCTTTAAAGACAATCTCCTTATCATTCACACTTTGTTCAGAGTGTTTATTGGGTCTCATATCCCTTTAAAGACAATCTCCTTATCATTCACACTTTGTTCAGAGTGTTTATTGGGTCTCATATCCCTTTAAAGACAATCTCCTTATCATTCACACTTTGTTCAGAGTGTTTATTGGGTCTCATATCCCTTTAAAGACAATCTCCTTATCATTCACACTTTGTTCAGAGTGTTTATTGGGTCTCATATCCCTTTAAAGACAATCTCCTTATCATTCACACTTTGTTCAGAGTGTTTATTGGGTCTCATATCCCTTTAAAGACAATCTCCTTATCATTCACACTTTGTTCAGAGTGTTTATTGGGTTTAGTATCCCTTTAAAGACAATCTCCTTATCATTCACACTTTGTTCAGAGTGTTTATTGGGTCTCATATCCCTTTAAAGACAATCTCCTTATCATTCACACTTTGTTCAGAGTGTTTATTGGGTCTCATATCCCTTTAAAGACAGCAGGGGGTGTCAATCAACCTGATCGTACTCGATCGGGTTGAAATGTGGCGATTCCTGTCCGCCTCATCAGAGCAGACGTAAAGGGTTATGGAGCAGAGGTCTTTAAACTGCCGCTTCATAACTGGCGTTTCGGGCGAGTCTGCGGGCCGGCAAGCTCTCCATTCAGAGCTTGATAGATGGGCCCCTTTGTGCCAATGTAAGTATTTTGTGAGGCTTATTTATTTTATATTGACATTAGTAAGAAGATTACGTGTTCATGACATTAGTAAGAAGATTACGTGTTCATGACATTAGTAAGAAGATTACGTGTTCATGACATTAGTAAGAAGATTACGTGTTCATGACATTAGTAAGAAGATTACGTGTTCATGACATTAGTAAGAAGATTACGTGTTCATGACATTAGTAAGAAGATTACGTGTTCATGACATTAGTAAGAAGATTACGTGTTCATGACATTAGTAAGAAGATTACGTGTTCATGACATTAGTAAGAAGGTTACGTGTTCATGACATTAGTAAGAAGGTTACGTGTTCATGACATTAGTAAGAAGATTACGTGTTCATGACATTAGTAAGAAGATTACGTGTTCATGATATTAGTAAGAAGATTACGTGTTCATGACATTATTAAGAAGATTACGTGTTCATGACATTAGTAAGAAGATTACGTGTTCATGATATTAGTAAGAAGATTACGTGTTCATGATATTAGTAAGAAGATTACGTGTTCATGACATTAGTAAGAAGATTACGTGTTCATGACATTAGTAAGAAGATTACGTGTTCATGACATTAGTAAGAAGATTACGTGTTCATGATATTAGTAAGAAGATTACGTGTTCATGACATTAGTAAGAAGATTACGTGTTCATGACATTAGTAAGAAGATTACGTGTTCATGATATTAGTAAGAAGATTACGTGTTCATGATATTAGTAAGAAGATTACGTGTTCATGACATTAGTAAGAAGATTACGTGTTCATGACATTAGTAAGAAGATTACGTGTTCATGACATTAGTAAGAAGATTACGTGTTCATGATATTAGTAAGAAGATTACGTGTTCATGATATTAGTAAGAAGATTACGTGTTCATGACATTAGTAAGAAGATTACGTGTTCATGATATTAGTAAGAAGATTACGTGTTAATGACATTAGTAAGAATATTACGTGTTCATGACATTAGTAAGAAGATTACGTGTTCATGACATTAGTAAAAAGATTACGTGTTCATGACATTAGTAAGAAGATTACGTGTTCATGATATTAGTAAGAAGATTACGTGTTCATGACATTAGTAAGAAGATTACGTGTTCATGATATTAGTAAGAAGATTACGTGTTCATGACATTAGTAAGAAGATTACGTGTTCATGATATTAGTAAGAAGATTACGTGTTCATGATATTAGTAAGAAGATTACGTGTTCATGATATTAGTAAGAAGATTACGTGTTCATGACATTAGTAAGAAGTTTACGTGTTCATGATATTAGTAAGAAGATTACGTGTTCATGACATTAGTAAGAAGATTACGTGTTCATGATATTAGTAAGAAGATTACGTGTTCATGACATTAGTAAGAAGATTACGTGTTCATGACATTAGTAAGAAGATTACGTGTTCATGACATTAGTAAAAAGATTACGTGTTCATGACATTAGTAAGAAGATTACGTGTTCATGATATTAGTAAGATGATTACGTGTTCATGACATTAGTAAGAAGATTACGTGTTCATGATATTAGTAAGAAGATTACGTGTTCATGATATTAGTAAGAACATTACGTGTTCATGACATTAGTAAGAAGATTACGTGTTCCTGACATTAGTAAGAAGATTATGTGTTCATTACATTAGTAAGAAGATTACGTGTTCATGACATTAGTAAGATGATTAAGTGTTCATGACATTAGTAAGAAGATTACGTGTTCATGACATTAGTAAGAAGATTACGTGTTCATGACATTAGTATTTTTTACAGTGTGGGCGTAATGTTATAAGTAAAACGCCTCCAGTACAGTGTTTATATATTGGCAATAAAAATAAAATATTATTAAACATGTGAAACGTATTACACAGTGAAAAGATAAAAAAAAAAGCAAGAAAGCCGTAGCTACAATATAATAATATCCCAAACTCAAAATCTTCTTACTAAAAAAAAGAAAAAACACTCCAAACAACATAAATTTAAGTACATACTATATTATAGCGTTTTACAACATAATACACATAAATAATACATTCAGGCATATTTATCACGCTCCGTATGGAGCTTAAAGCCTCCAGACTTGCAAAAAAAACACGTTATGAAGCAGCGGTCTAAAGACCACTGCTCCATAACCTGTCCTCCTGCTCTGAGGCTGCGGACAGACATCACCTAAAATCAACCCGATCCAATACGATCGGGTTGATTGACACCCCCTGCTGGCGGCCGATTGGCCGCGAATCTGCATGGGGCAGCGTTGCACCAGCAGTTCACTAGAATTGCTAGTGTAATGATAAATGCAGAGAGCGTATGCTGTCTACATTTATTGATGTGCGGTGGACATGATCCGCAATATTGGATCATGTTCGCTAGCAGAATAATAAATAGGCCTCATTGTATACATATATACAATATACCCACAACCCCCAGCTACTATAGGTTACCCCTCTAACCATTTGTTAATTTGTCCATTTGTTCAATCTCAGAATGGTTATTTTTTAAACAAATGTAATGACAACATTAAAATTTGTTGTTGTTTTTTTTTTAAATTAGTTTCATAACGTTTGTTTTCTGTATAAACTCCATTTGCTTCAATATATTATTATTATTATTATTATTATACTTTATTTATAAAGCGCCAATATATTCCTCAGCGCTGTCCATGGGTACAATTCATTTAAATAAACTAATGATATAAAATGTGTAAGAAACAAGATAACATTTACAAACACATACAGGATGAATTCAGGGCCCTATTCCCATGGGAACTTACAATCTAGAAGGGTAGGAGGTTGAGAAACAGGAGGTGAGGACTGCAAGAGTGAGAAAGATGATAATGCAGAGTTAGATGAGGGAAATGTTGTTAGGTAAGAGAAATTAATGTATTATTGAGTTGGGTGGTAGGCTTCTCTGAACAGAAAAGTCTTCAGAGAGCATTTAAAAGAAGAAAGCCTAAGCCTGACAGCACAAGGGAGAGTGTTCCAGAGAGTAGGTGCTGCACGAGGGATAGTGTTCCAGAGGGTAGGTGCTGCACGAGGGATAGTGTTGCAGAGGGTAGGTGCTGCACGAGGGATAGTGTTCCAGAGGGTAGGTGCTGCACAAGGGATAATGTTCCAGAGGGTAGGTGCTGCACATGGGATAATGTTCCAGAGGGTAGGTGCTGCATGAGGGAGCGTGTTCTAGAGGGTAGGTGCTGCACGAGGGAGAGTGTTCCAGAGGGTAGGTGCTGCACGAGGGAGAGTGTTCCAGAGGGTAGGTGCTGCACGAGGGATAGTGTTCCAGAGGGTAGGTGCTGCACGAGGGATAATGTTCCAGAGGGTAGGTACTGCACAAGGGATAATGTTCCAGAGGGTAGGTGCTGCACGAGGGAGAGTGTTCCAGAGGGTAGGTGCTGCATGAGGGATAGTGTTCCAGAGGGTAGGTGCTGCACGAGGGATAATGTTCCAGAGGATAGGTGCTGCACAAGGGATAATGTTCCAGAGGGTAGGTGCTGTACGAGGGAGTGTGTTCCAGAGGGTAGGTTCTGCACGAGGGAGAGTGTTCCAGAGGGTATGTGCTGCACAAGGGAGAGTGTTCCAGAGGGTAGGTGCTGCACAAGGGAGAGTGTTCCAGAGGGTAGGTGCTGCACAAGGGATAATGTTCCAGAGGGTAGGTGCTGTACGAGGGAGAGTGTTCCAGAGGGTAGGTGCTGCATGAGGGAGAGTGTTCCAGAGGGTAGGTGCTGCATGAGGGAGAGTGTTCCAGAGGGTAGGTGCTGCACGAGGGAGAGTGTTCCAGAGGGTAGGTGCTGCACAAGGGAGAGTGTTCCAGAGGGTAGTTGCTGCACGACAGAAGTCCTGCAGTCTAGCATGAGAAGAGGTGATAGTCGCAGATGCAAGGAGCAGGTCGTTGTTGGATCTTAGTTGGCAGGCTGAAGTATACTTGTTGATAGGAGAGAATAGGTAGTGGGGAGCAGCATTGGCGAAGGCTTTGTATGTAAGGGTGAGAATTTTGAATTTAATTCTGATGTGAATGGGGAGCCAATGAAGGGACTCTCAGAGAGGTGCAGCAGATACAGAGCGACGGGAAAGGTGGCAGAGTCATTTAGGATGGATTGAAGGGGGGAGGCAGGAAAGAGGAAGGCCAGTAAGTAGGTTATTGCAGTAGTCAAGTCAGGAAATACCAAGGGAGTGGATATACTACTCCAGCCTCTTCACCCAGAAGATCATCTTCTGATAGACCATAATTAGTTCCATTTAGGGTTAGAATTCCCTATTATCTTCAATGCTGTGGTATTCCAGGGGTTTGTGTGTACTGGTTCTGGTTTGGAGACAACAGAGATAGATGACATATTTTACTCAAGAAGGGTTTACACTTGGTAGGAAGTATTTGTAATACTAATAGCAGTGAGCAAGAGCTATAGGCTATTTGCATTCACCTTGGGTTAAGCAAAGTTATAAATAAACAAATTACTTCTAAACGTGTCTCATGCTGTATCAACACTAAGTAATAATCAGCAAATTAATTTGCAAATACAAATAAAACACCACCACAAGCAGTCCCATGCTTTGTGAGTATCTACGTGGGGCTTCTCTGTAGTTTACTGCACAGATTGACAGCAACAGCTAAGAGCGGCTTATTCTACTCACTGTGACATTGACAAGCCAAATAATAGATACTAATTAACAAGGTGGGGTGCAGCCCAGTACTGACTCTCTACAGAATTTACAATGATAAGTTCTGGTAAACAAAACTAAGATATGCAAACTAGATAAAGAGATTTGCATCTCTGTTCTGCTGTTTTATCCTGAAGTGTGATGCTTATGAAATCAAAACATTGCAGACGCCTTTCAGTATCAGAAGGATTTGGATATTGGATAAATCTCTTGGGAAAAAAGAATTTCTAGAAAATGCTGTCTGATTTGCAAATATTCAGTCTGGTTATATTGGGAATCCTCGGCTTAACTGGGAGCATCATGAACTCATCGATTGCAGCTGTTTATTTCAGAGACTTTAGGAAGAGAATTGTCCTGAGAGCATGTGATAAAGTCCTTGTCACTATGAGTGTCACCAACGTCGCCCTCCAGTGCTTGTTAATGAGTGATGGGATTTTAAGTTGTCTGAAATTACAGAAATTACTTCTCAAAAAGCCTTACTTGCTTCACATTTTTATTTTCTACCTACTGATCTCTATAAACTTGTGGAATACAGCTTGGCTCAGTTTTTGTTACTGCGTCAGACTTGTAACCTTCTCAAACCAACTCTTCAATCAACTGAAAATAAAACTCTCCTCTCTTATTCCTATGCTTTTGGTGGGATCAGTAGTGGTATCAGTAGCTGTTAATACTCCATATTTTTTTACTATAGCTTTTCAAAGTCCTCAAAATGTGTCAGATGATTTCACAAATACCATGTATTACAATAGCCTGCCATATAACTTATCTATAGGCTGTATTGGACCCTTTTTTCTCACTTTAATCTGTATAGGATTCAGTGTCACTGTCCTCTTGAGACATATATGGAAAATAAATGTATTTGGAACCCAGTGTGATCGGGGTAAAAAGCTTGTAAAAGCCGCGCAGACAATGGTCCTTCTTATGTTCATTAATAGCACCTTCTACATTATAAATACTGTCTATGCAATACTAAAGGCCTGGGACAGCTGGCAAGAGACAGTTTATTTACTAAACTGTTCATATCCATTAGCACAAGCCATTATCATAATACTGGGAAATCCCAAGTTACTGGCCACCTGGAGAAGAGAAAGACAGCAAACTCAGTAGATGTGGTGTTATTGTCTATAGGGGTACAGGCACCTCCAGTTTATTCATTTAAACTGCTCAATGATAAATAGATAGATAAATAGATATTGTCAGACAGGCAGATAGATAGATAGATAGATAGATAAATAGATAGATAGATAGATATAGTCAGACAGGCAGATAGATAAATAGATAGAACAGACAGACAAACAGATAGATATAGATACATAGATAGATAGATACATTGATAGATAGATAGATATATTCAGACAGGCAGATAGATGGATAGAACAGACAGGCAAATAGATAAATATATATAGTCAGACAGGCAGATAAATAGATAGATAGATATAGTCAGACAGGCAGATAAATAGAAGAGACAGACAAACAGATACTGTAGATACATATAGATAGATAGACAGATAGATAGATAGATAGATAGATAGATGATAGCTAGATAAAATATAGATAGATAGAAGATATATGATAGACAGATAGATATATACTGTAGATAGATAAATAGATAGATGATAGACAGACAGATAGATAGATAGATGATAGACAGATTGAGAGATAGATGGATAGATAAAAAGATAGATAGATAGATAGCTAAATGATAGATTGATAGATAGATTAGATAGATCAGATAGACAGACAGACATATACATATATACATAGATACATAAATAGAGTGTGTATAAATAAATATATATATGTATAGCTATAGATACACACACACACTCGCCGTATTCAGCATTGCACCAGCAGCTCACAAGAGCTAGTGGGGCAACGCCACCCCCTGCAGACTCACGGCCAATAGGCCGCCAGCAGGGGTGTCTGTCCTCCTGCTCAGAGCAGGCGGACAGGTTATGGAGCAGCGGTCTTTGTGACCGCTGCTTCATAACTCCTGTTTCTGGCGAGTCTGCAGGCTCGCCAGAAGCACGGGCATCAAGCTCCATTCAGAGCTTGATACATATGCCCCATAGTGTGTTGCTTGCAGTGGAATTAGCCATTTTCGATTTAATGTGGCTTTTGTCAGATACAAACCTAGGTGACCCTATTTCAGACCATCAGAAAACACTTTTCAATCAAGTTTTTACATTGTATTTGTATCATAATAGTGACCCCTAAGGTTTATCTAGGAAAGCCAATGAGATGGCTGATGAAAGGGTTAATGGGAGGGATATTTATTATCTTTAATAATAAGGAAAATCTATTAGATACCAGAATGGACTATTACATTTGAGTTCATTGTGGTTGAGCTGTGTATTATGTAGTGTGCTATAAGGGATCTTTGTTAATGTAATAGTTACTGAATGTTTTTATATCTGGATAATGTATTTTTAGTGTTTTATTACCATTGAGCTATTTAAGTGTGAGCACGATATGTATGCAAGAACCTGTAATAACCTGACAATCATATGAATGCTCCATTCCTAGTTTAATAAACAGGTTTGATTTCTTCTTTCATTAACATATTAAAATCAAATCTCAGTTATCACACACAAATTATAATATTAGCAATACTTGCTTACAATTGTGCTTGAGTGTTTGGATCTTAGAAAATGTTTAATTACAAAATAAATCTGTGCTGGATAACTTGTGTCCCCCCCACCTTATACTAGCTTGCTGCACTATATTTATTTATTTCCACAGGAGGATATCGTAATTTCACCAAAATACCCTAGAGGTATACCTGTCTTTTCACAAACTACTTTCTAGACACTTGTTCATCACGCACCCTTCACGGACTTATCACCAGGAAGAGTCTGGTTTCTACCTTGCCCCATTCTGGGCAATTCCACAGTTTTTCAGATTTTTTTCACAGTTTTTTCACTGTTTACACCTATTTCACATTTTTTTAATTTTTATTTTTTCCATTTTTCATTTTTCACATTTTTTATATTTCCATATATATTTTTCCACTTTTTCATTTTGTAACATATTTTTACATTTCTGGATATATTGACTGGTTGGATATCATTCGGATCATCACCTACACTTCAACATCTTCACTAACCCATTGGGACATTATATTATTATTTTGGGACTACACTCCATATGAACTGTTCCTTACTAAGCTTTTCCTGTATAGGAATACTCAATGGAGAATAGATGTTCTAATGCCATATACATGTCTCTTAGATACTTCAGTAGATTTTAGAATATTTTAGAGTATTTTCATTTTATTTTAGAGTATTTTTATCATTCATTTTGTTTTAGTCCAATTGCACCACAGTTTATGGTTATTCTGTTATTTTTATTGCTGTGTTTACATGGATCCATGAGTTTGTTTGTTATCATTAATTGTGATTAAATATCTTTTGTAATATAGCTTTTACCGTTATTCCTTTGTGATACCTTTGCCTCCGTCCGGTCAGGCGCCTAGATTTTACCTATTTTCCACCTTATACTAGACACAGCCTGCAGACTATCCGGTAAGTGAGACAACCTTGTCCTCTGGTCTTCTCCTTTGTCCAAGTGACCTTGAGGGTAGCTAAATGCTATTTAGATGACATTTTTTCTCAACCACATTCCTCAAGTACCCCCAGCAGACCAGGGTTTTATTATAGCTGAACCAGTGCAGAGGTGAAATAATAGACTGATGGGTGAGAGCAGGTCAGTAACCATGGTTACTGATAAGCTGATTACTTCACCTGTGCACTGGTTCTGATACAAAGAAAACCTGGCCTGTTTGGTTGACTTGTGGACCATGATTGAGAAACACTGACTTAAGATATATAGCTTAAAGGGACAGTTCAACCAAAAACTTTCTCCCCTTTAAATTATTCCCAATGATCCTTTATACCTGCTAGAGTGTATTAAATTGGTTGCAAGTAGCTCCTTTACTCATATTTCAGCATTTGAAATAGCTGATTTAGCTTGTGGTTTCCCAACCTATACTGAAAGTTTTGATACTGGCGTATATGCTATTGACAAGCCTAAGTAAACACAGCCAGCAGAAGAGATTACACCCTCAGTGGGGGGCATGATAGTTAAGTAATAAAATGATAATTTTCCATTGTTCTGTATTGAGTTGGTGTTCCAGACAAATATAAGATAAGGAAATAAGTCTGTGTACATAAAAGTGATAACATAATGAGATCTGATATTACTTGAAGCTCAACCCATTGTCATAGGCTTTGGTTTCAAAGCACAAAACCAGCTACTTCAGATACACAAATAAACCCAAAAATGCAATTTCTCAAATATTTTATACTCTGCAGTTGGTATAACAAGTCATTTAAAATACATTTATGGAAAAACAATTTTACAGTGTACCGTCCCTTTAAAGGGAAATATATCCTTAGACACTCTACCCAAGATTCCACAAACAGAAGCTGAATCTAAGTTGTGAAATCAGCAAATATCCATGATTAAACAGCACATGCATATTTTTACAGAATGCAACTCATTATCCCAGTTCATAACCAATAACAGTTAAAGAAATACAATGCCCAACTCAGATCTCTCTGAGATGAATTTCCAATGTGTTCTTTTGATTGGAGATAAAGATGCAATTTACGTTGTCAGAAGCCAGAGAGCCTGTTAGTATAGTCATTAATTTGGCAATAAACATCTCCCTTAATAGGTGACTAAGCAAATTAAAGACCTCTGGAATGCACCCCCCAGTATACATTCCACATGATAAAAATAATCTTAAATGTCCATTATGTAATAAAGTCAATGGATTTATCACAAAAAAAAAATGAATGGAGTTTGTTGGGAACATAAGTGACACTGTGGTTAGACACACAAGGGATGAGTACTCTATGGCCATATTAAACATCCCAATATATTTGGTTACAAGGGGGGGGGGTTAAGATACACCCCTGAACCCTCTAGTCACAACCCCTGACTTCCCAAGCCCACCTATGGCACACTTAGCTCCACCCACAGAACACTTGTGACTCCATCTTTGATCTCTCTGTCTCCTCTTCAGGCCTCTCGGCCTCTTACGTCAGGTTAGCACAACATCTGTAACTGGCTTATTGCAATGAGCATCACACAGTGTTGGGAATCATTATAATATTCAGGCAGCGCTATCACCAGAAGGGGGAATTTATGGTAGAATATATTGCGTTTATAAAGCTGTGAGAATAAAACTATAGCATTAAATACAAAAACTATTCCCAGGTCCCTACAAGTGTCGGATATTTTGTTTTTCTCTGGTTATCTATAAAGTGATGAAAACAGAGCGGCAGAGTAGTCAAAACCAATATATAATCTTAAAATAAAGAACAATTCATACATAAAAGTGTCATTTACATGTATTAAATAATGTGCAGCTACTATAAGAATAAACTCAGTTGTCTGTACAGCGTTACACACAGATAGCTATTTGCTTCAGTGCCTAGTAGGGAGCAGCTGAGCTTGGGAAGGTATTTTGTGCACATTAGGATTAGTAAGTATTTATGCTTCACTTTTGTTCTTGACAATTCTACCCATTACTACCTCAGCCTTTCTATATGCACACTTTCTGAGGTTTATACGTAAATGAGCCTGTGATTGGCTGATGGCTGTCACATGATTCAGTAATATCACACTTTCTGAGGTGTATACGTAAATAAGTCTGTGACTGGCTGATGACTGTCACATGATACAGTTATATGCACACTTTCTGAGGTATATACGTATATGAGTCTGTGATTGGCTGATGGCTGTCACATGATACAGTTATATGCACACTTTCTGAGGTATATACGTATATGAGTCTGTGATTGGCTGATGACTGTCACATGATACAGTTATATGCACACTTTCTGAGGTATATACGTATATGAGTCTGTGATTGGCTGATGACTGTCACATGATAAAGTTATATGCACACTTTCTGAGGTATATACGTAAATGAGTCTGTGATTGACTGAAGGCTGTCACATGATATAGTAATATCACACTTTCTGAGGTGTATATGTAAATGACTCTTTGATTGACTGATGACTGTCACATGATACAGTTATATGCACACTCTCTGAGGTATATATGTATATGAGTCTGTGATTGGCTGATGGCTGCCACATGATACAGTAATATCACACTTTCTGAGGTGTATACGTAAATGAGTCTGTGATTGACTGATGGCTGTCGCATGATACAGTTATATGCACACTTTCTGAGGTATATACATATATGAGTCTGTTATTGGCTGATGGCTGTCACATGATACAGTTATATACACACTTTCTGAGGTGTATAAATATATGAGTCTGTTGGCTGATGGTTGTCACATGATACAGTTATATGCACACTTTCTGAGGTGTATAAATATATGAGTCTGTTGGCTGATGGCTGTCACATGATACAAGGGGCCAACAAATTAAAGGGACAGCATACTTTAAACATGTTATTGTTTAAAAAGATAGATAATGTCTTTACTACCAATTCCCCAGCTTTGCAAAACCAACACTGTTATATTACTATATTTTATAGCCTGTAAACCTCTGTCTGTTTTTGAGCCCTTGAACACCACCTCTTATCTCAGTGCATTTTGGCCCCTTTTCACAGCTAGACAGTGCTAGTTCATGTGTGGCATATATATAACAGTATGCTCACTCCCGTGGAGTTATTTGAGTCAGCACTGATTTGCTAAAATGCAAGTCTGTCAAAAGAACTGAAATAAAGGGGCAGTCTTCAGGGGTTTAGATACAAGGTACTTACAGAGGTAAAAAGTATCTATACTATAATCACGTTTGTAACGCTTCCATCGCCGTCGGCAGTTGCGCACGCATCCTCAAAAGAATGTTAGCAGTGCGAGGTGGGGGGTTTACTGTTAGGGGGGACTTTGTTTATTTTTAATGTAAAAGAGCTGATTTCTTTAGGTCAATGCTCTACAAAAAGCCATTTTAAGGGCTATTGGTAGTTTAGTATTAGATTAGGTGGTGTTTTTATTTTGGGGGGGATTTTTTATTTTTATAGGGGTATAAGTTTAGGTTTAATTTTATTATTTTGTATGGTTTTGTTTATTTTTTCTGTAATTTTACTTTTTGTAGCTTGGAGGGGTTGAATTTTTAACAGACAGACTGCCCTCTGGTCAGGCTTATCAACTAGTATTAATATAACCATGTTGGTTTTTCAAAACTGGGGAATGAGTAATAAAGGGATTATCTGTCTCCATTTTTAATTGTGTTGGTTCTGCGCATTTATAATTGCTAGTAGGTGCTATTGCATTGTCATTCTGTGATGCACTTGCTGGTAATGCAGTTCTACTGTATTTAATGGTCATTTAAGCTACCACCCAGCTTCTCCTCTGCTGTAATAAACACAATTCCCATAAAAGACAAGAAGGCCTATTTATCAAGCCGTCAACCGCAAATACTCTGGAATTCCGCAGCGTAATTGTGGCGAGCCTGATTCCCCTTATTTATCAAAGCCTACAGACCGGCAAAAGTTGAAATGTGTGATGTAACATACGATCCGCCGGTTTCAGTCCGACACAGATCGATGCTTACGTCACTACAGATGTTCTAAATGCAAATTCGGCACTATCTGACTACTTTTGCTAGTTAACAAATAACTAGCAGGTACGCTCGCCACTATTCCGGCCCAGCGTACCCTGGAGGCGGCGGATGCCATAGGAATCAATGGGAGTCTGAAAGCAGCGAAAGCTCATGTTCGCTGCTGCCCAATATCCCATTGATTCCTATGGGAGAATAAAAGTTATGTTTACACCTAACACCCTAACATGTACCCCGAGTCTAAACACCCCTAATCTGCCGCTCCCTACACCGCCGCCACCTACATTATACTTATTAACCCCTAATCTTCCGCCCCTACACCGCCGCCACCTACATTATACTTATTAACCTGTAATCTGCCGCCCCGCCACCGCCACCGCCATCCCCTACATTGATACTTATAAATCCCTAATCTGCCACCCGACACCACAGACACCTACATTATACTTATTAACCCCTAATCTGCCGCCCCATACACCGCCGCCACCTACATTATACTTATTAACCTATAATCTGCCGCCCCGCCACCGCCATCCCCTACATTGATACTTATAAATCCCTAATCTGCCACCCGACACTGCAGACACCTACATTATATTTATTAACCCCTAATCTGCCGCCCCGACACTGCCGCCACCTACATTATACTTATTAACCCCTAATCTGCCTCCCCTACACCGCCGCCACCTACATTATACTTATTAACCTGTAATCTGCCGCCCCGCCACCGCCATCCTCTACATTGAAATTTATAAATCCCTAATCTGCCACCCGACACCGCAGACACCTACATTATACTTATTAACCCCTAATCTGCAGCCCCGACACCGCCGCCACCTACATTATACTTATTAACCCCTAATCTGCCACCCCCTACACCGCCACCACCTACATAAAAGTATTATCCCCTATCCCGCCGCTCCCGGAGCCCACTGCAACTAAATAAAGTTATTAACCCCTAAACCTCTGGCCTCCCACATCAGTACCCCTTACTAAACCTATTAACCCCTAAACCGCCAGCCCCCACATCACCATAAACTAAATTAACCTATTAACCCCTAAACCTAACAACCCGCTAACTGTACATTAAATATTACCTCATCCCTATCTTATAATAAATGTAAACTTACCTTTAGATTTAAATTAAACTATATTTAACTACTAATTAACCTACCCTAACTATTAGACTAAAATTACATTAAACTATATTAAACTAATAATTAATCTACCCTAACTATTAAACTAAAATTACAATAAACTATATTAAACTAATAATGAACCTACCCTAACTATTATACTAAAATTACATTAAACTACAAATTAAATTACATATATTATATATTTAAATACCTAACCCTACTTAAATAATTTAAACCTACGATTACAAATTACAAAGTTACAAAAAACTAACAACTAAGTTACAAAAAATAACAAACACATAGGCCTAGATTTGGAGTTTTTTGGAGAGGCTCCTAACGCTGGTTTTAGGCTAACTCTGGTATTTGGAGTCACTCAAAAAAGGGTCTAACGCTCACTTTTCAGCCGCGACTTTTCCATACCGCAGATCCCCTTACGTAAATTGCGTATCCTATCTTTTCAATGGGATTTTTCTAACTCCGGTACTTAGAGTCGTGTCTGAAGTGAGCGTTAGAAAACGACAAAACTCCAGCCGCAGGAAAAAAGTCAGTAGTTAAGAGCTTTCTGGGCTAACGCCGGTTTATAAAGCTCTTAACTACTGTACTCTAAAGTACACTAACACCCATAAACTACCTATGTACTCCTAAACCGAGGTCCCCCCACATCGCCGCCACTCGATTCAATTTTTTTAACCCCTAATCTGCCGACCGCCAACTACGTTATCCCTATGTACCCCTAATCTGCTGCCCCTAACACCGCCAACCCCTATATTATATTTATTAACCCCTAACCTGCCCCCCACAACGTCGCCGCCAGCTACCTACACTTATTAACCCCTAATCTGCCGACCGCAAAGCGCCGCCACCTACGTTATCCTTATGTACCCCTAATCTGCTGCCCCTAACACCGCCGTCCCCTATATTATATTTATTAACCCCTAATCTGCCCCCCTCAACGTCGCCTCCACCTGCCTACACTTATTAACCCCTAATCTGCCAAGCAGACCACACCGCTACTATAATAAAGTTATTAACCCCTAATCCGCCTCACTAACCCTATAATAAATAGTATTAACCCCTAATCTGCCCTTCCTAACATCGCCGACACCTAACTTCAATTATTAACCCCTAATCTGCCGACTGGAGCTCACCGCTATTCTAATAAATGTATTAACCCCTAAAGCTAAGTCTAACCCTAACACTAACACCCCCCTAAATTAAATATAATTTTAATCTAACGAAATTAATTAACTCATTAAATAAATTAATCCTATTTAAAGCTAAATACTTACCTGTAAAATAAATCCTAATATAGCTACAATATAAATTATAATTACATTGTAGCTATTTTAGGATTAATATTTATTTTACAGGCAACTTTGTAATTATTTTAACCAGGTACAATAGCTATTAAATAGTTAAGAATTATTTAATAGTTACCTAGTTAAAATAATTACAACATTACCTGTAAAATAAATCCTAACCTAAGTTACAATTAAACCTAACACTATACTATCATTAAATTAATTAAATAAAATAACTACAATTACCTACAATTAAACCTAACACTACACTATCAATAAATTAATTAAATACAATATCTACAAATAACTACAATGAAATAAACTAACTAAAGTACAAAAAATAAAAAAGAACTAAGTTACAAAAAATAAAAAAATATCTACAAACATAAGAAAAATATAACAACAATTTTAAACTAATTACACCTACTCTAAGCCCCCTAATAAAACAACAAAGCCCCCCAAAATAAAAAATGCCCTAACCTATTCTAAATTACTAAAGTTAAAAGCTCTTTTACCTTACCAGCCCTGAACAGGGCCCTTTGCGGGGCATGCCCCAAGAAGTTCAGCTCTTTTGCCTGTAAAAAAAACATACAATACCCCCCCCAACATTACAACCCACCACCCACATACCCCTAATCTAACCCAAACCCCCCTTAAATAAACCTAACACTAAGCCCCTGAAGATCTTCCTACCTTATCTTCACCATACCAGGTTCACCGATCCGTCCTGAAGAGCTCCTCCGATGTCCTGATCCAAGCCCAAGCGGGGGGCTGAAGATGTCCATGATCCGGTAGAAGTCTTCATCCAAGCGGGGCAGAAGAGGTCCTCCATCCGATTGAAGTCTTC
Organism: Bombina bombina; assembly: GCF_027579735.1. NCBI lineage: Eukaryota > Metazoa > Chordata > Amphibia > Anura > Bombinatoridae > Bombina > Bombina bombina. The sequence goes on along the minus strand of NC_069509.1, from coordinate 11,811,150 downwards.
ATCCAAGCGGGGCAGAAGAGGTCTTCCATTTGATTGAAGTCTTCATCCAGGCGGCATCTTCTTTCGACATCCATCTGGAGCGGAGCGGCAGCATCCTGAAGACCTCCGACGCGGAACATCCATCCTGGCCGATGACTCAACGACGAATGACGGTTCCTTTAAATGACATCATCCAAGATGGCGTCCCTCGAATTCCGATTGGCTGATAGCATTCTATCAGCCAATCGGAATTAAGGTATCAATATTCTGATTGGCTGATGGAATCAGCCAATCAGATTTAGCTCGCATTCTATTGGCTGATCGAACAGCCAATAGAATGCGAGCTCAATCTGATTGGCTGATTGGATCAGCCAATCGGATTGAACTTGATTCTGATTGGCTGATTCCATCAGCCAATCAGAATATTCCTACCTTAATTCCGATTGGCTGATAGAATCCTATCAGCCAATCGGAATTCGAGGGACGCCATCTTGGATGACGTCATTTAAAGGAATTGTCATTCGTCGTTCAGTCGTCAGCCAGGATGGATGTTCCGCGTCGGAGGTCTTCAGGATGCTGCCGCTCCGCTCCAGATGGATGTCGATAGAAGATGCCGCCTGGATGAAGATTTCAGTCAGATGGAAGATCTCTTCTGCCCCGCTTGGATGAAGACTTCAATCGGATGGAAGACCTCTTCTGCCCCGCTTGGATGAAGACTTCTACCGGATCATGGACATCTTCAGCCCCCCGCTTGGGCTTGGATCAGGACATCGGAGGAGCTCTTCAGGACGGATCGGTGAACCTGGTATGGTGAAGATAAGGTAGGAAGATCTTCAGGGGCTTAGTGTTAGGTTTATTTAAGGGGGGTTTGGGTTAGATTAGGGGTATGTGGGTGGTGGGTTGTAATGTTGGGGGGGGTATTGTATGTTTTTTTTACAGGCAAAAGAGCTGAACTTCTTGGGGCATGCCCCGCAAAGGGCCCTGTTCAGGGCTGGTAAGGTAAAAGAGCTTTTAACTTTAGTAATTTAGAATAGGGTAGGGCATTTTTTATTTTGGGGGGCTTTGTTGTTTTATTAGGGGGCTTAGAGTAGGTGTAATTAGTTTAAAATTGTTGTAATATTTTTCTTATGTTTGTAGATATTTTTTTATTTTTTGTAACTTAGTTCTTTTTTATTTTTTGTACTTTAGTTAGTTTATTTCATTGTAGTTATTTGTAGATATTGTATTTAATTAATGTATTGATAGTGTAGTGTTAGGTTTAATTGTAGGTAATTGTAGGTATTTTATTTAATTAATTTAATGATAGTATAGTGTTAGGTTTAATTGTAACTTAGGTTAGGATTTATTTTACAGGTAATTTTGTAATAATGTTAACTAGGTAACTATTAAATAGTTCTTAACTATTTAATAGCTATTGTACCTGGTTAAAATAATTACAAAGTTGCCTGTAAAATAAATATAAATCCTAAAATAGCTACAATATAATTATTATTTATATTGTAGCTATATTAGGGTTTATTTTACAGGTAAGTATTTAGCTTTAAATAGGAATAATTTATTTAATAAGAGTTAATTAATTTCGTTAGATTAAAATTATATTTAACTTAGGGGGGTGTTAGTGTTAGGGTTAGACTTAGCTTTAGGGGTTAATACATTTATTAGAATAGCGGTGAGCTCCGGTCGGCAGATTAGGGGTTAATAATTGAAGTTAGGTGTCAGCGATGTTAGGGAGGGCAGATTAGGGGTTAATACTATTTATTATAGGGTTAGTGAGGCGGATTAGGGGTTAATAACTTTATTATAGTAGCGCTCAGGTCCGCTCGGCAGATTAGGGGTTAATAAGTGTAGGCAGGTGGAGGCGACATTGTAGGGGGCAGATTAGGGGTTAATAAATATAATATAGGGGTCGGCGATGTTAGGGCAGCAGATTAGGGGTACATAGGGATAATGTAAGTAGTGGCGGTTTACGGAGCGGCAGATTAGGGGTTAATAATAATATGCAGGGGTCAGCGATAGCGGGGGTGGCAGAATAGGGGTTAATAAGTGTAAGGTTAGGGGTGTTTAGACTCGGGGTACATGTTAGGGTGTTAGGTGCAGACTTAGGAAGTGTTTACGCATAGCAAACAATGGGGCTGCGTTAGGAGCTGAACGCGGCTTTTTTGCAGGTGTTAGGTTTTTTTTCAGCTCAAACAGCCCCATTGTTTTCTATGGGGGAATCGTGCACGAGCACGTCTTTGAGGCTGGCCGCTTGCGTAAGCAACTCTGGTATCGAGAGTTGAAGCTGCGTTAAAAATGCTCTACGCTCCTTTTTTGTAGCCTAACGCAGCCTTTATGTGTACTCTCAATACCAGAGTTATTTTTATGGTGCGGCCAGAAAAAAGCCGGCGTTAGCTACACGGGTCCTTACCGACAAAACTCTAAATCTAGGCCTTAGTTACAAAAAAAATAAACACTAAGTTACACAAAATAAAAAATAAATTATCAGAGATTTAAACTAATTACACCTAATCTAAGAGCCCTATGAAAATAAAAAAGCCCAACCAAAATAAAAAAAAACCTAGCCTACAATAAACTACCAATAGCCTTTAAAAGGGCCTTTTGCAGGGCATTGCCCCAAAGAAATCAGCTCGTTTACCTGTAAATAAAAAATACAAACACCCCCCAAAAGTAAAACCCACATCCCACACAACCAACCCCCCAAATAGAAACCTAATCTAAAAAACCTAAGCTCCCCATTGCCCTGAAAAGGGCATTTGTATGGGCATTGCCCTTAAAAGTGCATTTAGCTCTTTTTCAAAAGCCCAAACCCTAATCTAAAATTAAAACCCACCCAATAAACCCTTAAAAAAGCCTAATACTAACCCCCAAAGATCCACTTACAGTTTCTGAAGAGCCGACATCCATCCTCAACGAAGCGGCAGAAGTCCTCATTGAAGCCGGCAGAAGTCTTCATCCAAGCGGGCCGACGTCTTCATCCAACCGGGTAGAAGTCTTGATCCAGACGGCATCTTCTATCTTCCTCCATCCGGCAAGGAGCGGCTCCATCTTCAAGTCATCCGACGTGGAGCATCCTCTTCTTCCAACGTCTTCTTCCAAATGAAGGTTCCTTTAAAATTTATGACGTCATCCAAGATGGCATCCCTTAGATTCCGATTGGCTGATAGATTTCTATCAGCCAATCGGAATTAAGGTTGAAAAAATCCTATTGGCTGTTGCAATCAGCCAATAGGATCAAGCTTTCATCCTATTGGCTGATCCAATCAGCCAATAGGATTGAGCTTGCATTCTATTGGCTGATTGGAATAGCCAATAGAATGCGAGCTCAATCCTATTGGCTGATTGGATCAGCCAATAGGATGAAAGCTCAATCCTTTTGGCTGATTGAACAGCCAATAGGATTTTTTCAAACTTAATTCTGATTGGCTGATAGAAATCTATCAGCCAATCGGAATCTAAGGGACGCCATCTTGTATGACGTCATTTAAAGGAACCTTCATTCGGAAGTAGACGTCGGAAGAAGAGGATGCTCTGCGTCGGATGTCTTGAAGATGGAGCCGCTCCACGCCGGATGGATGAAGATAGAAGATGCCATCTGGATGAAGACTTCTGCCCGGTTGGATGAAGACATCTGCCCGCTTGGATGAAGACCTGCCGACTTCGATGAGGACTTCTGCCACATCGTTGAGGATGGATGTCGGCTCTTCAGAAACTGGAAGTGGATCTTCGGGGGTTAGTGTTAGGCTTTTTTAAGGGTTTATTGGGTGGGTTTTAATTTTAGATTAGGGTTTGGGCTTTTGAAAAAGAGCTAAATATCCTTTTAAGGGCAATGGGGAGCTTAGGTTTTTTAGATTAGGTTTTTATTTGGGGGGTTGGTTGTGTGGGTGGTGGGTTTTAGTGTTGGGGGTGTTTTTATTTTTTATTTACAGGTAAAAGAGCTGATTTCTTTGGGGCAATGCCCTGCAAAAGGCCCATTTAAGGGCTATTGGTAGTTTATTGTAGGCTAGGTTTTTTTTAATTTTGGGGGGTGCTTTTTTATTTTCATAGGGCTCTTAGATTATGTGTAATTATTTTAAATATTTGATCATTTATTTTTTATTTTGTGTAACTTAGTGTTTATTTATTTTTTGTAACTTAGTGTTTGTTATTTTTTGTAACTTAGTTGTTAGTTTTTTGTAACTTTGTAATTTGTAATCGTAGATTTAAATTATTTGAGCAGGGTTAGGTGTTTAAATATATAATATAGTTAATTTAATTGGTAGTTTAATGTAATTTTAGTATAACAGTTAGGGTAGATTATTTATTAGTTTAATATAGTTTAATGTAATTTTAGTTTAATAGTTAGGGTAGCTTAATTATTAGTTTAATATAGTTTAATGTAATTTTAGTTTAATAGTTAGGGTAGATTAATTAATAGTTTAATATAGTTTAATTTAAATCTAAAGGTAAGTTTAAATGTATTATAAAATAGGTATGAGTTAATATTTAATGTACAGTTAGCAGGTTGTTAGGTTTAGGGGTTAATATCTTAATTTAGTTTATGGCGATGTGGGGGGCTGGCAGTTTAGGGGTTAATAGGTTTAGTAAGTGGTACTGATGTGAGTGGCCAGGGGTTTAGGGGTTAATAACTTTATTTAGTTGTGGTGTGCTCCGGGAGCGGCGGGATAGGGATTAATACTTTTTTGTAGGTGGAGGCGGTGTAGGTGGCGGCAGATTAGGGGTTAATAACATAATGTAGGTGGCGGCGGTGTAGGGGGTGGCAGATTAGGGGTTAATAACATAATGTAGGTGGCGGCGATATAGGGGGCGGAAGATTAGGGGTTAATAACATAATGTAGGTGGTGGTGGTGTAGGTGGCGGAAGATTAGCGGTTAATAACATAATGTAGGCGGCGGCGGTGTAGGGGGCGGAAGATTAGGGGTTAATAACATAATGTAGGTGGCAGTGGGCTCCGGGAGTGGCGGTATAGGGGTTAATACATTAAACAGTTTAATATAGTGGCGGTGTTTAGTGACAGTATATAAATAAATCTGGGAAAAAGCCGAATAGCAGCGAGATCCATGACTGTCAGTTAATAACAGTCCGCTGCTCATCGCCCCATACTTGGTGCACAGCTTTTTGACAGCTTTCTTTATAAATATGGAGAGCGTATTTAGGTCCATGGCCGCGATGTTAGGCGATGTCAGGCGAGCGTATTGGTGCCGTCGAATGCAAGTAAGTTGATGGCTTGATAAGTAGATCCCAAGGGCTTCACATTAAGGAATAATGTTATTCCAATAATTCCCAGAATTAATCCCCTATAAAATGATTGTCTAATGATGAACGGTTCATTGTCTGTGCTCATGTCTAGTAAAGACCAACTGGCAAATAAGAAACATGTTCAATTGTTCGTCTTTCATATGCATTCTGGGAAATATTTGACATTACAGGGATGTGAAACCCAACATTTTCTTCCTTGATTCGTGGAACTGGGCTCTTTCCGAAGCCAGATTTTTTTTGTTGTTAAAGTTACACACAAGGGGCTCATTTATCAAGCTCCGGACAAAGCTTGAGGGCCCGAGTTTCTGGCGAACCTGCGAGCTCGCCAGAAACAGCAGTTATGAAGCAGCGTTCTAAAGACCGCTGCTCCATAACCTGTCTGCCTGCTCCATAACCTGTCCGCCTGCTCCATAACCTGTCCCCTGCTCCATAACCTGTCCGCCTGCTCCATAACCTGTCCGCCTGCTTCATAACCTGTCCGCCTGCTCCATAACCTGTCCGCCTGCTCTATAACCCTGTCTGCCTGCTCTGTAACCCTGTCTGCCTGCTCTGTAACCCTGTCTGCCTGCTCTGTAACCCTGTCTGCCTGCTCTGAGCAGGCGGACAGACATCGCCGAAAATCAACCCGATCGAGTACAATCGGGTTGATTGACACCTCCCTGCTGGCAGCCGATTGGCCGTGAATCTGCAGTGGGCGGCGTTGCAATGCTGAATACGGCGAGCGTATTGCTCTCCGCATTCAGCGAGGTCTGGCGGACCTGATCCGCACTGTCGATCAGGTCCGCCAGACCTTTGATAAATATCCCCCAAGATGTGGATTTGTACAGATCTTAGTGAGTTGCGCTTTCACAAGAAGGAAAAAGAAAAAAGAGTCCAGTGCCGCAAGCGACTTCTTCTCCATCAGCATAACTCACGCAGCGCAGATTAGTGTTGGTTATTGTTTAAATGTCTTGTTCTTAAAGGGACATGAAGCCCCAAATTGTTCTTTCGTGATTTAGAAAGAGCATGCAATTTTAAACAACTTTCCAATTTACTCTAATTATCTCATTGGCTTCATTCTCTTGATATCCTCTATTAAAATGCATATCTAGATAGACTTAGTAGCTGTTAATTGGTGGCTGCACATAGAAACCTCATATGATTGGCTCATCCATGTGCATTGTTATTTCTTCAACAAGGGATATCTAAAGAATGAAGCAAATTATATAAAAAAAAAGTAAATTGGAAAGTAGTTTAAAATTGTATTCTCTATCTGAATCATGAAAGAAAAATGTTTGGGTTTCATGTCCCTTTAAAGCTTTGCCCACTAGGAGGCAACACTAGACAGCTATACGGGGGTGCAGCTGATTATTCTACTAAGAGACTGAAGCACATTATAGTAAAAGTAAATTAGAAAGTTGTTTAAACTTCATGATTTATTTGAATCCTAATTTTTGGGGGGTTTTATGCCCCTTTAATATATGATTAAGTTGTTCTTGCAGCAAATTACAGAATAAATAATCAGTTGCAACCCAGTATAGCTGTCTAGTGGTGCCCCTAGAGGGCAAAGCTTTAAAGGGACAATAAACACTTTTAGATGGAAATATAAAATGATAAATCGTATATATATAAATACTCTGCAATATACTTTCATTATTTATTTTGTCCCCTTTTCCTGTAATTCCAGTCTGAAATTGTGAGCTTTTCAGTTCCTGTTAGAAATGGAAGTGCAGAACACGGTTATATTCCTTCCAGCCGTTGGCTGCACACTCTAGTGACCTATTTGTAACTGTCTCTAATTGGCCACAGCAGAGAAGGTAACCTAAGTTACAACATGGCAGCTCCCATTGTTTTATAGACACTAAAACGTTATACTTATTTTGTCACTATTTAAACAGCTAGTGAAACGTTATTCTCAGACTAATCTTTTCTTTGAATGCATCATTCTATCTTTTTATTTAGCGTTTAATGTCCCTTTAGGAACAAAACACTAATCTGCTCTGCGTGAGTTATGCTGTTAATTAGGCGTGGGCGTTCGGATCATTCATGGCGCTCGCAGCACTGGACTCTTTTCCTTTTTCTTCTTGTGAAAGAGCAACTCACTATTATCTGTGCAAATCTACATCTAAATGTTGGGAACTTTAGCAAGAAGAAATCTGGCTTCAGACAGAGCCCAACGCCGCTAGCGGCCATATTCTTCTGCATCAGCATGAATTATTCCGAGCGCACACACCTGCTGTATTACACAAAGTCACAGTTCATTAAAGGGACAATGTAGTGCAAAAATAGCATTCTCTAATGCACTGAAAGTGTAGGTGTTTAACTCAAAATATAATAAACACATAGTTAAAGTAATGTTTATGAGCCAAAGAGAACGGCTGGTCTTGAGCAGATACAGACAGTGGCATTACAGGCTAAAATGCTTGCAGTATAGCAATACCGACATGACTCGTAATAGCTGCGTTACTGCTTTTACACTGAAATTGCCATTTTTTGAGCGTTAAAGGGACAGTTAACACCAGATTTTTTTTTGTTTAAAAAGAAAGATAATCCCTTTATTAATCATTCCCCAGATTTGCATAACCAACACAGTTATAATAATACATGTTTTATTTCTGTGATTACCTTGTATCTAAGCTTGTATCTAAGCCCCCTTATTTCAGTTCTTTTGACAGACTTGCATTTTAGCCAATCAGTGCTCACTCCTAGGTCACTTCACGTGCATGAGCTCAATGTTATCTCTATGAAACACTTGAACTAATGACCTTTAGTGGTCAAAATGCATTCAGATTAGAGGCAGTCTTCAAGGTCTAAGAAATTAGCATATGAACCTCCTAGGTTTAGCTTTCAACTAAGAATACCAAGAGAACAAAGCAAAATTGGTGATAAAAGTAAATTGGGAAGTTGTTTAAAATGACATGCCCTATTTAAATCATTAAAGTTTTTTTTGGAATTGACTGTCCCTTTAAAAGCCATAACGCAAAACTCGTAATCTAGATGTTTGTTCCTTAAAGGATGCTAAGCAGGTTGCTTTTTGATTTTTATTTGCAATCTCACATGTGTTGGACTCAGTGTGACCTCAGTAATGGATAATTCTGATGTCATATCTCTCAGCTCAATCTGTCATCTTTATAAAGGGAAATCCTAAACAATGGGCAGCTAGGTCCAAATCCCACCTTCCAAATGCTTAAAAATCAACAATAAAATGTGTATTCATTCAGAAAAAATGATAGTGAGATTCAGCCTAATTTGCCAGTTATAATGTAATATTTAAAGCTAAGATCATTTTTTTTTTTAAATATTTTTTTAGATATTTTTATTGAGGTAAATTTTGGCAAACAAACAAGATATGTAAAACATTCCACCAGCGTCATCACAAACAGCATAGTACAAGGTTCATCATACAGTAGGTATGCTACAAAGTATTATCAGCAATATCAACTAACAAATTAACAAGATAAATAAAGTTAAAGAAGTTTTATAGGAACACAATACAGTCGTGCCAATGATGGTTTAAGCCCAGGGACGTGCACTCATAGGAGGCAGGGGAGGCAGTGCCTTCCCTGCCATATGTGGCCAAAGCTTAATTAAATTTTAATTAAAACAAAAAAAAAAGTCCAAAAAAAATATTTCCCCCCCCATGTAATGCTATGGAGAGGCAGGTGCAGGAACGCTTCTCTCCATTGCAGTACATGGATTAAAGGAAAAGCTGTGCTGCAGCGCCACCTGTGTTCTGTCAAAATATTAGCAGCAAAAATTGGGACCAATAGGAGGCACCCCTCTTGATGCCTCCTATCAAGTGAAGGAAATATAGATTAATCAGAAGGAGGATGCAGTGAGCAGGGTCATGTGACACAACTGGAAGCTGAGGTAACAGATGACACCAAGCAGAAGAGTAAAGTAGTATTCTACATCTCTTGTGATTCACAAATTGTGTTCAGATACAGCTCATTAACAGGGGGGACAGTAAGTGAGCGTAACCCAAGCAGAAGAGTAAAGTAGTATTCTACATCTCTTGTGATTCACAAATTGTGTTCAGATACAGCTCATTAACAGGGGGACAGTAAGTGAGCATAACCCAAGCAGAAGAGTAAAGTAGTATTCTACATCTCTTGTGATTCACAAATTGTGTTCAGATACAGCTCATTAACAGGGGGGGACAGTAAGTGAGCATAACCCAAGCAGAAGAGTAAAGTAGTATTCTACATCTCTTGTGATTCACACATTGTGTTCAGATACAGCTCATTAACAAGGGGGACAGTAAGTGAGCATAACCCAAGCAGAAGAGTAAAGTAGTATTCTACCTCTCTTGTGATTTACTAATTGTGTTCAGATACAGCTCATTAACAGGGGGGGGGGACAGTAAGTGAGCATAACCCAAGCAGAAGAGTAAAGTAGTATTCTACATCTCTTGTGATTCACAAATTGTGTTCAAATACAGCTCATTAACAGGGGGCAGTAAGTGAGCATAACCCAAGCAGAAGAGTAAAGTAGTATTCTACATCTCTTGTGATTCACAAATTGTGTTCAGATACAGCTCATTAACAGGGGGGACAGTAAGTGAGTATAACCCAAGCAGAAGAGTAAAGTAGTATTCTACATCTCTTGTGATTCACAAATTGTGTTCAGATACAGCTCATTAACAGGGGGACAGTAAGTGAGCATAACCCAAGCAGAAGAGTAAAGTAGTATTCTACATCTCTTGTGATTCACAAATTGTGTTCAGATACAGCTCATTAACAGGGGGACAGTAAGTGAGCATAACCCAAGCAGAAGAGTAAAGTAGTATTCTACATCTCTTGTGATTCACAAATTGTGTTCAGATACAGCTCATTAACAGGGGGGACAGTAAGTGAGCATAACCCAAGCAGAAGAGTAAAGTAGTATTCTACATCTCTTGTGATTCACACATTGTGTTCAGATACAGCTCATTAACAGGGGGGGACAGTAAGTGAGCATAACCCAAGCAGAAGAGTAAAGTAGTATTCTACATCTCTTGTGACTCACAAATTGTGTTCAGATACAGCTCATTAACAGGGGGACAGTAAGTGAGCATAACCCAAGCAGAAGAGTAAAGTAGTATTCTACATCTCTTGTGATTCACAAATTGTGTTCAGATACAGCTCATTAACAGGGGGGATAGTAAGTGAGCATAACCCAAGCAGAAGAGTAAAGTAGTATTCTACATCTCTTGTGATTCACACATTGTGTTCAGATACAGCTCATTAACAGGGGGACAGTAAGTGAGCATAACCCAAGCAGAAGAGTAAAGTAGTATTCTACATCTCTTGTGATTCACAAATTGTGTTCAGATACAGCTCATTAACTACTCATACTACTTTACTCTTCTGCTTGGGTTATGCTCACTTACTGTCCCCCTGTTAATGAGCTGTATCTGAACACAATGTGTGAATCACAAGAGATGTAGAATACTACTTTACTCTTCTGCTTGGGTTATGCTCACTTACTGTCCCCCCTGTTAATGAGCTGTAGCTGAACACAATTTGTGAATCACAAGAGATGTAGAATACTACTTTACTCTTCTGCTTGGGTTATGCTCACTTACTGCCCCCCCCCTGTTAATGAGCTGCATCTGAACACAATTTGTGAATCACAAGAGATGTAGAATACTACTTTACTCCTCTGCTTGGGTTATGCTCACTTACTGTCCCCCTGTTAATGAGCTGCATCTGAACACAATTTGTGAATCACAAGAGATGTAGAATACTACTTTACTCTTCTGCTTGGGTTATGCTCACTTACTGTCCACCCTGTTAATGAGCTGTATCTGAACACAATGTGTGACTCACAAGAGATGTAGAATACTACTTTACTCTTCTGCTTGGGTTATGCTCACTTACTATCCCCCCTGTTAATGAGCTGCGTCTGAACACAATTTGTGAATCACAAGAGATGTAGAATACTACTTTACTCTTCTGCTTGGGTTATGCTCACTTACTGTCCCCCTGTTAATGAGCTGTATCTGAACACAATGTGTGAATCACAAGAGATGTAGAATACTACTTTACTCTTCTGCTTGGGTTATGCTCACTTACTGTCCCCCCCTGTTAATGAGCTGCATCTGAACACAATGGGGCCCATTTATCAAAGGGGTTGCGGACCTGATCCGACACTGCGGATCAGGTCCGCAAGACCTCGCTAAATGCGGAGAGCAATACGCTCTCCGCATTTAACATTGCATTTAAGTGAGCATAACCCAAGCAGAAGAGTAAAGTAGTATTCTACATCTCTTGTGATTCACAAATTGTGTTCAGATACAGCTCATTAACAGGGGGACAGTAAGTGAGCATAACCCAAGCAGAAGAGTAAAGTAGTATTCTGCATCTCTTGTGATTCACAAATTGTGTTCAGATACAGCTCATTAACAGGGGGGACAGTAAGTGAGCATAACCCAAGCAGAAGAGTAAAGTAGTATTCTACATCTCTTGTGATTCACACATTGTGTTCAGATACAGCTCATTAACAGGGGGGACAGTAAGTGAGCATAACCCAAGCAGAAGAGTAAAGTAGTATTCTACATCTCTTGTGATTCACACATTGTGTTCAGATACAGCTCATTAACAGGGGGGGACAGTAAGTGAGCATAACCCAAGCAGAAGAGTAAAGTAGTATTCTACATCTCTTGTGAGTCACACATTGTGTTCAGATACAGCTCATTAACAGGGGGACAGTAAGTGAGCATAACCCAAGCAGAAGAGTAAAGTAGTATTCTACATCTCTTGTGATTCACACATTGTGTTCAGATGCAGCTCATTAACAGGGGGGGACAGTAAGTGAGCATAACCCAAGCAGAAGAGTAAAGTAGTATTCTACATCTCTTGTGATTCACAACTTGTGTTCAGATACAGATCATTAACAGGGGGGGCAGTAAGTGAGCGTAACCCAAGCAGAAGAGTAAAGTAGTATTCTACATCTCTTGTGATTCACACATTGTGCTCAGATACAGCTCATTAACAGGGGGGACAGTAAGTGAGCATAACCCAAGCAGAAGAGTAAAGTAGTATTCTACATCTCTTGTGATTCACACATTGTGTTCAGATACAGCTCATTAACAGGGGACAGTAAGTGAGCATAACCCAAGCAGAAGAGTAAAGTAGTATTCTACATCTCTTGTGATTCACACATTGTGTTCAGATACAGCTCATTAACAGGGGGACAGTAAGTGAGCATAACCCAAGCAGAAGAGTAAAGTAGTATTCTACATCTCTTGTGATTCACAAATTGTGTTCAGATGCAGCTCATTAACAGGGGGGATAGTAAGTGAGCATAACCCAAGCAGAAGAGTAAAGTAGTATTCTACATCTCTTGTAATTCACAAATTGTGTTCAGATGCAGCTCATTAACAGGGGGGGACAGTAAGTGAGCATAACCCAAGCAGAAGAGTAAAGTAGTATTCTACATCTCTTGTGATTCACACATTGTGTTCAGATACAGCTCATTAACAGGTGGGGGACAGTAAGTGAGCATAACCCAAGCAGAAGAGTAAAGTAGTATTCTACATCTCTTGTGATTCACAAATTGTGTTCAGATACAGCTCATTAACAGGGGGGACAGTAAGTGAGCATAACCCAAGCAGAAGAGTAAAGTAGTATTCTACATCTCTTGTGAGTCACAAATTGTGTTCAGATACAGCTCATTAACAGGGGGGACAGTAAGTGAGCATAACCCAAGCAGAAGAGTAAAGTAGTATTCTACATCTCTTGTGATTCACACATTGTGTTCAGATGCAGCTCATTAACAGGGGGACAGTAAGTGAGCATAACCCAAGCAGAAGTGTAAAGTAGTATTCTACATCTCTTGTGATTCACAAATTGTGTTCAGATACAGCTCATTAACAGGGGGGACAGTAAGTGAGCATAACCCAAGCAGAAGAGTAAAGTAGTATTCTACATCTCTTGTGATTCACACATTGTGTTCAGATACAGCTCATTAACAGGGGGGACAGTAAGGGAGCATAAACCAAGCAGAAGAGTAAATTAGTATTCTACATCTCTTGTGATTCACAAATTGTGTTCAGATACAGCTCATTAACAGGGGGGGACAGTAAGTGAGCATAACCCAAGCAGAAGAGTAAAGTAGTATTCTACATCTCTTGTGATTCACACATTGTGTTCAGATACAGCTCATTAACAGGGGGACAGTAAGTGAGCATAACCCAAGCAGAAGAGTAAAGTTGTATTCTACATCTCTTGTGATTCACACATTGTGTTCAGATGCAGCTCATTAACAGGGGGGGACAGTAAGTGAGCATAACCCAAGCAGAAGAGTAAAGTAGTATTCTACATCTCTTGTGATTCACACATTGTGTTCAGATGCAGCTCATTAACAGGGGGGGACAGTAAGTGAGCATAACCCAAGCAGAAGAGTAAAGTAGTATTCTACATCTCTTGTGATTCACACATTGTGTTCAGATACTGCTCATTAACAGTGGGGGACAGTAAGTGAGCATAACCCAAGCAGAAGAGTAAAGTAGTATTCTACATCTCTTGTGATTCACAACTTGTGTTCAGATACAGATCATTAACAGGGGGGGCAGTAAGTGAGCGTAACCCAAGCAGAAGAGTAAAGTAGTATTCTACATCTCTTGTGATTCACACATTGTGCTCAGATACAGCTCATTAACAGGGGGGACAGTAAGTGAGCATAACCCAAGCAGAAGAGTAAAGTAGTATTCTACATCTCTTGTGATTCACACATTGTGTTCAGATACAGCTCATTAACAGGGGACAGTAAGTGAGCATAACCCAAGCAGAAGAGTAAAGTGGTATTCTACATCTCTTGTGATTCACACATTGTGTTCAGATACAGCTCATTAACAGGGGGACAGTAAGTGAGCATAACCCAAGCAGAAGAGTAAAGTAGTATTCTACATCTCTTGTGATTCACACATTGTGTTCAGATACAGCTCATTAACAGGGGGGACAGTAAGTGAGCATAACCCAAGCAGAAGAGTAAAGTAGTATTCTACATCTCTTGTGATTCACAAATTGTGTTCAGATACAGCTCATTAACAGGGGGGACAGTAAGTGAGCATAACCCAAGCAGAAGAGTAAAGTAGTATTCTACATCTCTTGTGATTCACAAATTGTGTTCAGATACAGCTCATTAACAGGGGGGGACAGTAAGTGAGCATAACCCAAGCAGAAGAGTAAAGTAGTATTCTACATCTCTTGTGATTCACAAATTGTGTTCAGATGCAGCTCATTAACAGGGGGGATAGTAAGTGAGCATAACCCAAGCAGAAGAGTAAAGTAGTATTCTACATCTCTTGTGATTCACAAATTGTGTTCAGATACAGCTCATTAACAGGGGGACAGTAAGTGAGCATAACCCAAGCAGAAGAGTAAAGTAGTATTCTACATCTCTTGTGATTCACAAATTGTGTTCAGATACAGCTCATTAACAGGGGGACAGTAAGTGAGCATAACCCAAGCAGAAGAGTAAAGTAGTATTCTACATCTCTTGTGATTCACAAATTGTGTTCAGATACAGCTCATTAACAGGGGGGACAGTAAGTGAGCATAACCCAAGCAGAAGAGTAAAGTAGTATTCTACATCTCTTGTGATTCACACATTGTGTTCAGATACAGCTCATTAACAGGGGGGACAGTAAGTGAGCATAAACCAAGCAGAAGAGTAAATTAGTATTCTACATCTCTTGTGATTCACAAATTGTGTTCAGATACAGCTCATTAACAGGGGGGGACAGTAAGTGAGCATAACCCAAGCAGAAGAGTAAAGTAGTATTCTACATCTCTTGTGATTCACACATTGTGTTCAGATACAGCTCATTAACAGGGGGACAGTAAGTGAGCATAACCCAAGCAGAAGAGTAAAGTAGTATTCTACATCTCTTGTGATTCACACATTGTGTTCAGATGCAGCTCATTAACAGGGGGGGACAGTAAGTGAGCATAACCCAAGCAGAAGAGTAAAGTAGTATTCTACATCTCTTGTGATTCACACATTGTGTTCAGATACTGCTCATTAACAGTGGGGGACAGTAAGTGAGCATAACCCAAGCAGAAGAGTAAAGTAGTATTCTACATCTCTTGTGATTCACAACTTGTGTTCAGATACAGATCATTAACAGGGGGGGCAGTAAGTGAGCGTAACCCAAGCAGAAGAGTAAAGTAGTATTCTACATCTCTTGTGATTCACACATTGTGTTCAGATACAGCTCATTAACAGGGGGGACAGTAAGTGAGCATAACCCAAGCAGAAGAGTAAAGTAGTATTCTACATCTCTTGTGATTCACACATTGTGTTCAGATACAGCTCATTAACAGGGGACAGTAAGTGAGCATAACCCAAGCAGAAGAGTAAAGTAGTATTCTACATCTCTTGTGATTCACACATTGTGTTCAGATACAGCTCATTAACAGGGGGACAGTAAGTGAGCATAACCCAAGCAGAAGAGTAAAGTAGTATTCTACATCTCTTGTGATTCACACATTGTGTTCAGATACAGCTCATTAACAGGGGGGACAGTAAGTGAGCATAACCCAAGCAGAAGAGTAATGTAGTATTCTACATCTCTTGTGATTCACAAATTGTGTTCAGATACAGCTCATTAACAGGGGGGGACAGTAAGTGAGCATAACCCAAGCAGAAGAGTAAAGTAGTATTCTACATCTCTTGTGATTCACAAATTGTGTTCAGATGCAGCTCATTAACAGGGGGGATAGTAAGTGAGCATAACCCAAGCAGAAGAGTAAAGTAGTATTCTACATCTCTTGTGATTCACAAATTGTGTTCAGATACAGCTCATTAACAGGGGGGGACAGTTAGTGAGCATAACCCAAGCAGAAGAGTAAAGTAGTATTCTACATCTCTTGTGAGTCACACATTGTGTTCAGATGCAGCTCATTAACAGGGGGGGACAGTAAGTGAGCATAACCCAAGCAGAAGAGTAAAGTAGTATTCTACATCTCTTGTGATTCACACATTGTGTTCAGATACTGCTCATTAACAGTGGGGGACAGTAAGTGAGCATAACCCAAGCAGAAGAGTAAAGTAGTATTCTACATCTCTTGTGATTCACAACTTGTGTTCAGATACAGATCATTAACAGGGGGGGCAGTAAGTGAGCGTAACCCAAGCAGAAGAGTAAAGTAGTATTCTACATCTCTTGTGATTCACACATTGTGTTCAGATACAGCTCATTAACAGGGGGGACAGTAAGTGAGCATAACCCAAGCAGAAGAGTAAAGTAGTATTCTACATCTCTTGTGATTCACACATTGTGTTCAGATACAGCTCATTAACAGGGGACAGTAAGTGAGCATAACCCAAGCAGAAGAGTAAAGTAGTATTCTACATCTCTTGTGATTCACACATTGTGTTCAGATACAGCTCATTAACAGGGGGACAGTAAGTGAGCATAACCCAAGCAGAAGAGTAAAGTAGTATTCTACATCTCTTGTGATTCACACATTGTGTTCAGATACAGCTCATTAACAGGGGGGACAGTAAGTGAGCATAACCCAAGCAGAAGAGTAATGTAGTATTCTACATCTCTTGTGATTCACAAATTGTGTTCAGATACAGCTCATTAACAGGGGGGGACAGTAAGTGAGCATAACCCAAGCAGAAGAGTAAAGTAGTATTCTACATCTCTTGTGATTCACAAATTGTGTTCAGATGCAGCTCATTAACAGGGGGGATAGTAAGTGAGCATAACCCAAGCAGAAGAGTAAAGTAGTATTCTACATCTCTTGTGATTCACAAATTGTGTTCAGATACAGCTCATTAACAGGGGGGGACAGTTAGTGAGCATAACCCAAGCAGAAGAGTAAAGTAGTATTCTACATCTCTTGTGAGTCACACATTGTGTTCAGATACAGCTCATTAACAGGGGGACAGTAAGTGAGCATAACCCAAGCAGAAGAGTAAAGTAGTATTCTACATCTCTTGTGATTCACACATTGTGTTCAGATACAGCTCATTAACAGGGGGACAGTAAGTGAGCATAACCCAAGCAGAAGAGTAAAGTAGTATTCTACATCTCTTGTGATTCACAAATTGTGTTCAGATACAGCTCATTAACAGGGGGGGACAGTAAGTGAGCATAACCCAAGCAGAAGAGTAAAGTAGTATTCTACATCTCTTGTGATTCACACATTGTGTTCAGATATAGCTCATTAACAGGTGGGGACAGTAAGTGAGCATAACCCAAGCAGAAGAGTAAAGTAGTATTCTACATCTCTTGTGATTCACACATTGTGTTCAGATACAGCTCATTAACAGGGGGGATAGTAAGTGAGCATAACCCAAGCAGAAGAGTAAAGTAGTATTCTACATCTCTTGTGATTCACACATTGTGTTCAGATGCAGCTCATTAACAGGGGGGGACAGTAAGTGAGCATAACCCAAGCAGAAGAGTAAAGTAGTATTCTACATCTCTTGTGATTCACACATTGTGTTCAGATACAGCTCATTAACAGGGGGGGGGGACAGTAAGTGACCATAACCCAAGCAGAAGAGTAAAGTAGTATTCTACATCTCTTGTGATTCACAAATTGTGTTCAGATACAGCTCATTAACAGGGGGGACAGTAAGTGAGCATAACCCAAGCAGAAGAGTAAAGTAGTATTCTACATCTCTTGTGATTCACACATTGTGTTCAGATACAGCTCATTAACAGGGGGACAGTAAGTGAGCATAACCCAAGCAGAAGAGTAAAGTAGTATTCTACATCTCTTGTGATTCACACATTGTGTTCAGATACAGCTCATTAACAGGGGGACAGTAAGTGAGCATAACCCAAGCAGAAGAGTAAAGTAGTATTCTACATCTCTTGTGATTCACACATTGTGTTCAGATACAGCTCATTAACAGGGGGACAGTAAGTGAGCATAACCCAATACTGATGGGAAGTCAAAGGGTCAATTCAAATTTAAATCCATCATTTAAAACCCAGAGTTTGAAGTTAAGTGTGCAGTGTCCACATTATTTAAACTAAAGTTTTTGACATTGAATATTGCTAAGCCTCCCCTTTTTATGGTTATTTGATTTAATTTTTTACAAACTCCATATATGTTATGTCTGTTCAGTCAGAGGATGCAGTATCTATTTTTATTTTTCTCTGTGTCTCCATTTATTTAAAGACTGCTGTTAACTTGTAATTCACAAATAAATTGAAAGCTGTTGCATTGTGTTTTTAATATGTGCTGCTTTTATACAAGTTTATATTAATAAAAAGGAGATAATGAGTCATTTAAAAAATATATGTAATTATTGCAGTTAAATGCTTTTAGAAATAATGCCACTGTAAAGTAACTGGTTAAACACATAGTCAAAGGGAGACATTTAAAATTAAACTTTCATGATTGAGGTAGAGCATGCTATTTCAATAGACTTTTCTAGTTATTTATATTTTGAGAATTAGCATCAACTGTTACTGGCCCCATGTCAGCAAATCAAATTAGTTTTTGAAAGGAACATGAAAGTCATAATTATATTTCCATCATTCAGATAGAAATTGCACAAAAAATAAATAAAGAAACTTTCTATTTTACATTTATTATTATGTACTTCATTTTTTTTGGTATCCTTTGTTGTCCTTTGTTGAAAAGCATACCTAAGTGGGATGTGCACATGTGTTTCTTGAACACCATATTGCAGCAGCTGTGTTGGCAGTATTGATAACTTGTCCTTTTTGTAAAACTTGTATGGTAAATTATTTCTATTTTTACAATACAGTAGTGAGTAGAGAAGAGATTGTGTATCATTCTAATTGCTTAGTAACTGGCACTGTGCCACAGAATTGTGTGAGTGTGTATGTGAGCAGAGTGTGTGTGGGTGTCAGTGAGCAGAGTATGTGTGCTTTATTCTTCAGGTAATCAATACATTTCCGATGAGCTGGTGCTTTAGTGCTGTGTTTCTCAAATACCCCCAACAGGCCAGGTTTTCATTATAGCTGAATCAGTGCACAGGTGAAGTAATCAGCTGATCAGTAACTCAGTGGTTACTAACTTGCTCTCACCCATCACCTGATTATGTCACCTGTGCACTGGATCAGCTATCATTTAAACCTGCCCTGTTGGGGGTACTCGCGACCCTCTGTACATGTGTTTCTCCAGCATATTATATCTAGTGCCTCACCAGCCTCTGACCTCACTGCACGTCACTGTTTAAGCCTCTCTCCTTACCTAAAAGGGCTACTCTTGGACCCCTGACCAAGTGAGAGTATTGCCCAAGTACGAGGCTACCTGCTATATGGGAGAACACTTGTGGATCATATTAACACACTGTTAGGGACTATATTAAAAGAAAAACATACAGGCAATAACCAGGCTTAATCCCTCCTAGCTGTCATTCAAGACAATTTATCTATGGGAAAATGATTGCTGTAATATTATATTGAAAGATATGAAGAGGGTAGCTAGGGTGCGGTACAAGTGAAAGAGAGACCACACAGTTAACTCTCCTAAGTAAGGAGGTATGTTTTGTGGGGGGGGGGAGGAGGTGGTGACCTGGATATACTAAGTCTAATAAATCAGATTGCATTCTTATAATACAAAGTAAACATGCCTCAGTAAGCCACAGCATCCCAGCTATATGATAATAAGTATATATGAGCAAACAATAAATGCATATCAAAGGGCTAATGCGTATTGGAACACTGTCATACCCAAAGTATCGAAGGAAAAAGGTTCAACTGTATAGGTCTAACATACCTTATAAAGCTCCGCTCTGGATCTATGATGAGGAAGACTGTATAGACTGCAGGACCAGCCTGCGTTAATAGTATGTTAAGTACTCAGATAAAGTGTTGCACATAATGATATACAGCCTCACTAATAAACAAGCGTCTAGAGCTATCGTAAAAGGGCATATGTACATACCTACCCAAGAATGATAATATTCCCCACCTAGTCATATGGTCTACTGTCTTCAAGTGTGTTGCCTCTCAGGCCTACAGGGCAGGGGTTAAGAGGCTCAGGTATCCCGGCCGCAGACACCAAAACCCCCAGGGAAACTCATCTCACACTAAATAGGTATGCATCAATATCCTTACATAAGTTATCAGCTGTTGTACATAATGCTATACCCTGAGACACCATAAAGTTGAGTAGGTAAATATGTGCCCTGTTCTGGTCCAAGATTCCCCTAAGTGTCTTCTTTATCTACTGTAGCTTGTAACTGAAATGGAGCAAATGAATACTAATGCAGGCTGCTGGTTTTAACCAAGAAAAAGCTGTGCGATGACTATAATGGAGGCTCATATATAATATAAAATGCAAACTTAGTGCTAACATTAAACAAACATTATGGATTAGTACATTTATAACCCTTTAGGAAGAAATCATAAAAAAGAGCGTAACCATACCAAAGACCTATATATGGGAATCCAGTTCCTTCCGTGAGTAACCCTTCACACATTAAATGGTGATAAATAGCAGGTACACTGACTTGGGTATGAACATAAAATACAAACTTAGTGCTAATAGTAAACAAACATTGTGAATAAGTACATTTATAATCCTGTAGGAAGAAATCCCAAAAGTTAAATATGTCAGGGTGCAAGCAATGTACAAGATTAAGCATATGCAGGGCTTTATACAACTATAGCGAGGGGAACAGCTGTGTATGGTTATAAGCAGCACTGTCGGCAGCCATGTTATCACATTGCAGTAATTAGATAGAATTATGTGAACAAGCTTAGGTATCAAGCATGTAGGGGTGCTTTATAGATCAAACTGAGGGACTTCACATTTGCAAACTGAGAGAAAAGTGAGTAGGGTATAGCTTAAAAGGATACACATAGGTAAGGAGTACAGGATGAGAACCAATAGTATTTTCAACAAGCAGTAATGATGTCCTAGTTATCTATAATGATACCAATACCAACACAAGAAGCTTGTACAATTCTAAGCAGGTTGTGATGGATTCTATGTCTGTAACTGGAAATGCTCAGGGACATATCATATATATTTATAGGGGTAAGCCCACCGCACCAACCCTGAGGAACATTGTGAAAATATGCTAAAAGGAATTAAGCTATCATGTGGAACTACAATGCACATTAGTTCACAACAAGTTGATATGTATTTGTATCGGTCATGGGGCCATACTAAGTAGTGATATGAAGATGACAAGCGTTCAATATACAGTGTCCACAGAAATTAGTCAATATGGATAGAGGGCAATAACTGGAGCAAATTTTAGATCTATCGCAAGAAATCCTCCAAAACTGTTACAAAGAGCCCTTTATGATGTGAGTTATGAGCCATATCAAGAATCCAGATAATTGTAACGGCACATAAAAAATATTTTTTACAACCTCTCTTTAGCCCACTCCACAACGGCTCTTTTTCTTCCCAAACTCTCGCTTCAAACTGTAAATTATACTACTCAGCGGGCTATCAAAGTCCAGAACCAGCAAGCTTGCATCTAGCTGTTGTTGGGATCGGTAATGTGGGCTGTATATCTCGAGCCTATGTGAGGGGATACTCTGGCTCTCTGCAGATGCGAGTGCAGGTCTGGTGTCTCTTATTGCATGAACTTCCACGGGTAGGTCAAAACATGCAGCATGGAACCGGATCAGTTCAATGTTGCAAATGTCCCGGGGCTCGCAGACGGTCTCCCTCGGAGTGTAAGGCACCTGCATCTCAACACCGCACCGTAGGGCAAGCTCCAATGTTGCACTAGAACAGAAGGGAGACCCGAGTGAACAAAGGCTCTCAAAAGCAAGTGATAGGCAGGAAGTGCGCTGACTCGCATTCTTCCAGCTGTAAGCCTGAATTTTCTGGTGCGGCTCAATAATGTAAAGCGGAGCCTCCGTCTTAGCGTTACAGGTATCGGTAGTTGTGCTCAAAATAGTGCCTCTCGCTCCACATATTTCATGACCGTGAGCCCCCATAGTAGGGGTAACATACGTAGAGGCTGTTTTAGCAAAAACCTTGAGTATCTGAGTCTCCAATGTAGCCCAAAGCTATTAACTCCCAGTCCTCCGTTGCCGCCATTTTATATGTATAGATGTGCCTTGCTTACTTTTTCTGTAGGGAAGCCAATAATGCTGCTGATGTTATGTCCTCTGAGGCTGTCCCAGCAGGCCAGTTCAGTAAGCTAGATGTAAATAGCAGTAGTTATGCAACTCATATAAGCCGCCAGCCTCACCTCCACCGCTGCAAAGTTTTCAACAGCTACGCCATTAGACTGTGCCTCCTGGGCCATGCTGTAAAGCTTAAATCAGGGCTGAATTAAGAGTATAGGCACCCAGGCTGGATTAGCAGGATGCTTTATGAAGGAAACATGCAGATGTGTTCAATCACGCTGTATAATCATACCGTAGATCATGGTTTAACTCCAAAGTTCAGAATTTAGAGTCAGAGCTCTCACAACATGCGGCCGGCCATCTAGGTAGTTGGCTCCGCCCCCCCCAAGATCATTTTTAAGCTTTTGTATTTGGCTGTAGATATGTGTAGTAGAAGACCTGGTTATAAACATTATTAACTAAGATCAATTTGTATATGAACCACAGAAAAGGGTTTGTTGCGGTATTGGTCCCACATAGAATGTGTATTTAGTAGATTATAGTACCTTTTACTGAACCAACAAATTCAGTTTTTCCATAAGCTTTCAAGATCAGTTCTCATCTGAAAAAGAGACCTGTGAGGTGCTTGAAAGATTATGGAATAAAAACAACTTCATTTTGTTGATGCAATAAAGGGTATCACAGTCTACTGTATGAACCACAGATATCATCTATACAGTGCTTAATAAGATCGAACAGCTTTGTTAGTTTGCCATGATATTGGTCTTTCAAACTAAGTTACATATCTAAAGTGAAATAAAATGAAATAATACCCATTTACCAATGACTCTCTAACCGTGTAAAAAAATGCTCGCTAATATCATATTCTACTAATGATACAGTCTATTGTGTGTATGTGTGATCAGTCATTCTCAATCCACTGCTGAGTTTGTTGTCACAGTGAAAGCTGTTTGTGTATTGGTCCCAAGGTAATGCACTACAACAAAAACAGCGCATTCATGATTGAAAGGCACTAAAGAGGCATATTTATCAATGTGCAAGTGGACATAATACAAAGTAGCGTATCATGTCTGCTGCACATCGATAAATGCCGACAGCATACACTGTCGGAATTTATCATTGCACCAGCAGATCTGGGACCTGACTTTTACGTACTTTCCAGGAGTTAGTTTTAGTCAGTAGCCCAGACCCAGATTAAACAGCTTTGGTTTTAGTGTATTGTATGTTGTTCTTTTTGTTTTATTTTTTGTGCTTTTATCATACAAAATAAACTTAGACATTTAAGCATCTGGACTCAGCACACCAGTGCTGTTTTCAAAGAACTGTGACTACAGCCAGTGTTCACTATGTCCAACATTTTCAACTGGTTTATATACGCCACATAAGGAAATGATTAATTATTCATCCGTATCACCTTTAGTTATATGATCTTATAACTATTTACAATAGTGGGGTCATAAATATTCTCAACAGGATATTCGGTCATTTGCTACACACTATACCATATTATTGATATAGTAATAGTGGAATTTTCTATTTATCATTTGGGACCTTACAGCGCTCCTTCTTTCCTTCATTTACATCATACCTACCATACTTGATAGTGGTTTCAAGTATAACCATTAGAACACAGCAGCTTAAAGGTAAACAAAAAAACACCCCAAAATAAAAAAACCTACACCTAGATTTAGAGTTCTGCGTTAGCCGTCAAAAGGAGCGTTAAGGGGTCCTAACGCTGCTTTTTACCGCCCGCTGGTATTTAGAGTCAGGCAGGAAAGGGTCTACCGCTCACTTCCCTACCGCGATTCCAGGCTACTGCAGATCCCCTTATGCCAATTGCGTATCCTATTTTTTCAATGGGATCTGCCTAACGCCAGTATTTGGAGTCTTGGGAGAAGTGAGTGGTAGAGCCTCTACTGACAAGACTCCTAACGACAAAAAAAGTCAGTAGTTAAGAGCTTTATGGGCTAACGCCTGAATATAAAGCTCTTAACTACTGTGCTCTAAAGTACACTAACACCCATAAACTACCTATGTACCCCTAAACCGAGGCCACATCGCCGCCACTAAAAAAAATTTTTTTAACCCCTAATCTGCCGATCCGGACACAGCCGCAACCTACATTATCCCTATGTACCCCTAATCTGCTGCCCCTAACACCGCCGACCCCTATATTATATTTATTAACCCCTAATCTGCCCCCCCCAACGTCGCCGCTACCTACCTACACTTATTAACCCCTAATCTGCCGACCGGACCTTGCCGCTACTATAATAAATGTATTAACCCCTAAACCTAAGTCTAACCCTAACCCCCCTTAACATAAATATAATTTAAATGAAACTAAATAATATTCCTATTAATAACTAAATTAATTCTATTTAAAACTAAATACTTACCTATAAAATAAACCCTAATATAGCTACAATATAAATAATAATTACATTGTAGCTATTTTAGGATTTATATTTATTTTGCAGGCAACTTTGTATTTATTTTAACTAGGTACAATAGCTATTAAATAGTTAATAACTATTTAATAGCTACCTAGTTAAAATAAATACAAAATTACCTGTAAAATAAATCCTAACCTAAGTTACAATTAAACCTAACACTACACTATCATTAAATTAATTAAATAAATTACCTACAATTACCTAAAAAAAAAAATACAATAAAATAAACTATTCTATAATACAAAAAACCTCCCACTAAATTACAAAAAATAAAAAAGAATTACAAGCATTTTAAACTAATTACACCTAATCTAAGCCCCCTAATAAAATAAAAAAGCCCCCCAAAATAAAAAAATTCCCTATCCTATTCTAAAATACAAAAGTAATCAGCTCTTTTACTAGCCCTTAAAAGGGCTTTTTGCGGGGCCTTGCCCCAAAGTAATCAACTCTTTTACCTGAAAATAAAAATACAATACCCCCCAACATTACAACCCACCACCCACATACCCCTACTCTAACCCACCCAAACCCCCCTTAAATAAACCTATCGCTAACCCCCTGAAGATCATCCTACCTTGAGTCGTCTTCACCCAGTCGAGCAGAATTCTTCATCCAAGGTGCGCAGAGGAGGTCCTTCATCCGGTAGAAGTCTTCATCCAAGCAGGGCAAGAAGAGGTCCTCCATCCAGTAGAAGTGTTCATCCAGGCGGCGTCTTCAATCTTCATCCATCCGGAGTGGAGCGGAGCCATCTTCAAAAGGAGCCGACGCAGAGCCATCCTCTTTAACCGCCGGACTAAAGACGAATGAAGGTTCCTTTAAGGGACGTCATCCAAGATGGCGTCCCTTCAATTCCGATTGGCTGATATAATTCTATTAGCCAATCGGAATTAAGGTAGAAATAAT
The DNA here is from genome assembly GCF_027579735.1 of Bombina bombina. NCBI lineage: Eukaryota > Metazoa > Chordata > Amphibia > Anura > Bombinatoridae > Bombina > Bombina bombina. Next base: position 11,785,554 of record NC_069509.1, on the reverse strand, counting down.
CTGATTAGCTGATGCAATCAACCAATCAGATTGAAGTTCAATCCGATTGGCTGATCCAATCAGCCAATTGTATTGAACTCGCATTCTATTGGCTGTGACTCTGCCTGGATGAACACTTCTACTGGATGGAGGACCTCTTCTTGCCCTGCTTGGATGAAGACTTTTACAGGATGAAGGACCTCCTCTGCGCACCTTGGATGAAGAATTTGGCTTGGCTGAGTGAAGACGACTCAAGGTAGGATGATCTTCAGGGGGTTAGCGATAGGTTTATTTAAGGGGGGTTTGGGTGGGTTAGAGTAGGGGTATGTGGGTGGTGGGTTGTAATGTTGGTGGGGTATTTTTAATTTTATTTTCAGATAAAAGAGCGAACTACTTTGGGGCAATGCCCCGCAAAAAGCCCTTTAAGGGCTGGTAAAAGAGCTGATTACTTTTGTATTTTAGAATAGGGGAGGGAATTTTTTATTTTGGGGGGCTTTTTTATTTTATTAGGGGGCTTAGATTAGGTGTAATTAGTTTAAACTGCTTGTAATTCATTTTTAATTTTTTGCAATTTAGTGTTTGTTTTTTGTATTATAGAATAGTTTATTTTATTGTATTTTATTTTAAGTAATTGTAGGTAATTTATTTAATTAATTTAATGATAGTGTAGTGTTAGGTTTAATTGTAACTTAGGTTAGGATTTATTTTACAGGTAAATTTTTTATTTATTTTAACTAGGTAGCTATTAAATAGTTATTAGCTATTTAATAGCTATTGTACCTAGTTAAAATAAATACAAAGTTGCCTGTAAAATAAATATAAATCCTAAAATAGCTACAATGTAATTATTATTTATATTGTAGCTATATTAGGGTTAATTTTATAGGTAAGTATTTAGTTTTAAATAGGATTAATTTATTTATTAATAGGAATATTATTTTGTTTCATTTAAATTATATTTATGTTAGGGGGTGTTAGGGTTAGGGTTAGACTTAGGTTTAGGGGTTAATAAATTTATTATAGTAGCGACGAGGTCCGGTCGGCAGATTAGGGGTTAATAAGTGTAGGTAGGTAGCGACGACATTGGGGGGGGGGCAGATTAGGGGTTAATAAATATAATATAGGGTCGGCGGTGTTAGGGGCAGCAGATTAGGGGTACAAAGGGATAATGTAGGTTGCGGCGATGTCTGGATCGGCAGATTAGAGGTTAATAGTATAATGCTGGTGTCAGCAATAGCGGGGGCGGCAGATTAGGGGTTAATAAATGTAAGGTTAGGGGTGTTTATACTCGGGGGTTCATGTTAGGGTGTTATGTGCAGACTTATAGAGTGTTTCCCCATAGGAAACAATGGGGCTGCGTTAGGAGCTGAACGCTGCTTTTTTGCAGGTGTTAGGTTTTTTTTCAGCTCAAAATGCCCCATTGTTTCCTATGGGGATATCGTGCATGAGCACGTTTTCCCAGTTTACCACTACCGCAAGCAACGCTGGTATTCAGGGTTGAAGTGGAGATAAATTAGGCTCAACGCACCCTTTTTTGAGCCTAAAGCAGCCCCTCAGACAACTCTAAATACCAGCGTTGTTGGAAGGGTGCGTTGGGAAAAAAAGCAGCGTTAACTACACGGGTTTTTACCGACAAAACTCTAAATCTAGCGGCTAATCTATAATAAACTACCAAGGGCCCTTAAAAGGCATTGCCCTAAAGAAATCAGCTCTTTTTCTACAAAAGAAAAACAACCCCGCCTAAAAGTATACATCACCCCACCCCCCAAACCCACAAAATAAAAATAAAGTAAAACCTAATCTAACCATTGCCCTGAAAAGGGCATTTGTATGGGCATTGCCCTTAAAAAGGCATTCAGCTCTTTTGCTGCCCATTAAAAATTAAAAATGGCTATTTTAAAAAAAAAAACCTACCCCAAAACGAAAAAAAAAAAAAACATTACACAAAATAACAAACAAATTATCCAAAATAATAACAATTATTTCTATTCTAATACCAATTTAAATAAAAACACCCCAAAATAAAAGAAACCTTATCTATAATAAACTACCAATAGCCCTTAAAAGGATTTTGTAGGTCATTGCCCTAAAGAAATCAGCTATTTTTCTAAACAAAAATACAAAGATCCACTAACATTACAAAACCCCACCCCCCCAAACCCACAAAATAAAAAAAACTATCTAAAAAACCTAATCTACCCATTCAGCTATTTTAAGAAATGCCCAAACCCTAATCTAAAAAAAAACCCACCCCAAAAAACCTTAAAAACCTAACAATAACCTCTCTTTAGCTACTAACAGTTGCTGAAGTCCGGCTTGAAAGATCTTCATCCAGGCGGCTCCATCTTCATCCATTGCGGGACCGGCATCTTCTTTATCCCTGTGGAGGCAGAGCAGTCGATGCGTGGAGGCAGAGGTCCAAGGCGGAGGTCCAGACAGAAGTCCATCGATCCTACGTGGAGGTCCTCTTCATGCGATTGTCCGCTGCACACTGAGGATTGAAATGCAAGGTACCCTTTTATACTGGGGGTACCATTGCATTCCTATTGGCTGAAAAATTTAAATCAGCCAATAGGAATTAGGGCTGCTAAAATCCTATTGGCTGTTCAAATCAGCTAATAGGATTTAGCAACTCTCATTCTATTGGCTGATTCTAATAAGCCAATAGAATGAGAGCTGCTTAAATCATATTGGCTGATTTGAACAGTTAAAATAAATACAAACTTACCTGTGAAATAAAAATAAAACCTAAGCTAAAGACAATGAACTATGTTATATTGTAGCTAGCTTAGATTTTATTTCACAGGTAAGCTTGTATTTAGTTTTAAATAGGTATTATTAATTAATAATTGTAACTTTAATTTAGCTCTATTTTAATTATGTTAAAGTTAGGGGGTGTTAGGGTTAGGGTTAGGTGTTAGTAGTTTAATTTAGGTTGTTGCAATGTGGGGGGCTGGCTGTTAAGGGATTAATAGGTTCATTTAGTGGTAGTGATGTGGGAGGCCAGAGGTTTAGGGGTTAATAGCTTTATTTAGTGGCAGCGATGTCGGGGAGCGGCAAAATAGGGGTTAATATCTTTATTATAGTGTGAAGAATGTTGGGGTGCGGGGGAATAGGGGTTAACAACTTTAGTATAGTGTCGGCAATATCGGGAGCGGCAGATTATGGGTTAATAGATTTATTTAGGCAGCGATGTTGGGAGCGGCAGATTAGGGGTTAATAACATTATGTAGGTGTTGGCGATGTCGGGGGCAGCAGATTTGGGGTGTTTAGACATGGGGTTTATGTTAGGGTGTTAGGCTTAAACATAACTTTTTTCCCCATAGACATCAATGGGGTTGTGTTACAGAGCTATTTCATTCCGTGCTTCAGGTGTTTTTTTCTAACCCACTCTCTTCATTGATGTCTATGGGGAAAACATGCACAAGCACGTCAAAGCAGCGCTTGCATTTTGTGCAGTATGGAGCTCAACGCAACCATATCGCACGCACAAGGGGGCTTTTCCAAAACTTGTAATGGCAGCGCTATGTAGGGGGAAATAACTCAACCTTCCCTCTATAGCGAAAAACTTGTAATCTAGGTGTATGTGTCTTACTAAATAATATCTGCCTGTCACTATATCCCACAAGGGGCAGGTTCTGTTAATACTGGCAATGACACTGATACCTATATTACATATGTTCTAATGTTATAGCGTAATAGTGTTGGAGTCTAACTACCTTGTACTTTACATGTGATCACAATCTCCTACAAACCCTAACAATATTGTCCAAACCCACCTCAATAAATACCCTAACCATATTACCCAAACCCACCTCAATAAATAACCCTAACCATATTGCCCAAATCCACCTCAGTAAATAACCCTAACCATATTGCCCAAACCCACCTCAATAAATAACCCTAACCATATTGTCCAAACCCACCTCAATAAATAACCCTAACCATATTGCCCAAACCCACCTCAATAAATAACCCTAACCATATTGTCCAAACCCACCTCAAAAAATAACCCTAACCATATTGTCCAAACCCACCTCAATAAATAACCCTAACCATACTGCCCAAACCCACCTTAACAAATAACCCTAACCATATTGCCCAAACCCCCCTCAATAAATAACCCTAACCATATTGTCCAAACCCACCTCAATAAATAACCCTAACCATATTGCCCAAACCCACCTCAATAAATAACCCTAACCATATTGTCCAAACCCACCTCAATAAATAACCCTAACCATATTGCCCAAACCCACCTCAATAAATAACCCTAACCATATTGCCCAAACCCACCTTAACAAATAACCCTAATCATATTGCCCAAACCCCCCTCAATAAATAACCCTAACCATATTGTCCAAACCCACCTCAATAAATCACCCTAACCATATTGCCCAAACCCACCTCAATAAATAACCCTAACCATATTGTCCAAACCCACCTCAATAAATAACCCTAACAATATTGCCCAAACACCCTTCAATAAATAACCCTAACCATATTATCCAAACCCACCTCAATAAATAAACCTAACCATATTCCCAAACCCACCTCAATAAATGACCCTAACCATATTGTCCAAACCCCCCTCAATAAATAACCCTAACCATATTCCCAAACCCACCTCAATAAATAACCCTAACCATATTCCCAAACCCACCTCAATAAATAACCCTAACCATATTATCCAAACCCCCCTCAATAAATAACCCTAACCATATTGCCCAAACCCCCCTCAATAAATAACCCTAACCATATTCCCAAACCCCCCTCAATAAATAACCCTAACCATATTGTCCAAACCCACCTCAATAAATAACTCTAACCATATTGTCCAAACTCCCCTCAATAAATAACCCTAACCATATTACCCAAATCCACCTTAACAAATAATCCTAACCATATTGCCCAAACCCACCTCAATAAATAACCCTAACCATATTACCCAAACCCACCTCAATAAATAACCCTAACCATATTATCCAAACCCACCTCAATAAATAACCCTAACCATATTGCCCAAAACCACCTTAACAAATAACCCAAACCATATTGCCCAAACCCCCCTCAATAAATAACCCTAACCATATTCCCAAACCCACCTCAATAAATAACCCTAACAATATTCCCAAACCCCCTCAATAAATAACCCTAACCATATTCCCAAACCCACCTCAATAAATAACCCTAACCATATTCCCAAACCCACCTCAATAAATAACCCTAACCATATTGTCCAAACCCCCCTCAATAAATAACCCTAACCATATTGTCCAAACCCACCTCAATAAATAACCCTAACCATATTCCCTAACCCCCCTCAATAAATAACCCTAACCATATTACCCAAACCCACCTTAACAAATAATCCTAACCATATTGCCCAAACCCACCTCAATAAATAACCCTAACCATATTACCCAAACCCACCTCAATAAATAACCCTAACCATATTATCCAAACCCACCTCAATAAATAACCCTAACCATATTGCCCAAACCCACCTTAACAAATAACCCAAACCATATTGCCCAAACCCCCCTTAATAAATAACCCTAACCATATTCCCAAACCCACCTCAATAAATAACCCTAACAATATTCCCAAACCCCCCTCAATAAATAACCCTAACCATATTCCCAAACCCACCTCAATAAATAACCCTAACCATATTCCCAAACCCACCTCAATAAATAACCCTAACCATATTGTCCAAACCCTCCTCAATAAATAACCCTTACCATATTGCCCAAACCCCCTTCAATAAATAACCCTAACCATATTCCCAAACCCCCCTCAATAAATAACCATAACCATATTGTCCAAACCCACCTCAATAAATAACTCTAACCATATTGTCCAAACCCCCCTCAATAAATAACCCTAACCATATTACCCAAACCCACCTTAACAAATAATCCTAACCATATTGCCCAAACCCACCTCAATAAATAACCCTAACCATATTACCCAAACCCACCTCAATAAATAACCCTAACCATATTATCCAAACCCACCTCAATAAATAACCCTAACCATATTGCCCAAACCCACCTTAACAAATAACCCAAACCATATTGCCCAAACCCCCCTCAATAAATAACCCTAAACATATTCCCAAACCCACCTCAATAAATAACCCTAACAATATTCCCAAACCCCCCTCAATAAATAACCCTAACCATATTCCCAAACCCACCTCAATAAATAACCCTAACCATATTCCCAAACCAACCTCAATAAATAACCCTAACCATATTGTCCAAACCCCCCTCAATAAATAACCCTAACCATATTGTCCAAACCCACCTCAATAAATAACCCTAACCATATTCCCTAACCCCCCTCAATAAATAACCCTAACCATATTGTCCAAACCCACCTCAATAAATAACCCTAACCATATTGTCCAAACCCCCCTCAATAAATAACCCTAACCATATTGTCCAAACCCTCCTCAATAAATAACCCTAACCATATTGTCCAAACCCCCCTCAATAAATAACCCTAACCATATTGTCCAAACCCACCTCAATAAATAACCCTAACCATATTGTCCAAACCCCCCTCAATAAATAACCCTAACCATATTGTCCAAACCCCCCTCAATAAATAACCCTAACCATATTGTCCAAACCCACCTCAATAAATAACCCTAACCATATTATCCAAACCCACCTCAATAAATAACTCTAACAATATTGCCCAAACCCACCTCAATAAATAACCCTAACCATATTGTCCAAACCCACCTCAATAAATAACCCTAACAATATTCCCAAACCCACCTCAATAAATAACCCTAACCATATTGTCCAAACCCCCCTCAATAAATAACCCTAACCATATTGTCCAAACCCCCCTCAATAAATAACCCTAACCATATTGTCCAAACCCACCTCAATAAATAACCCTAACCATATTGTCCAAACCCCCCTCAATAAATAACCCTAACCGTATTGTCTTAACCCACCTCAATAAATAACCCTAACAATATTCCCAAACCCACCTCAATAAATAACCCTAACAATATTCCAAAACCCACCTTAATAAATAACCCTAACCATATTGTCCAAACCCACCTCAATAAATAACCCTAACCATATTGCCCAAACCCCCCTCAATTAATAACCCTAACCATATTGCCCAAACACCCCTCAATTAGTAACCCTAACCATATTGCCCAAACCTCCCTCAATAAATAACCCTAACCATATTGCCCAAACCCCCATTCAATAAATAACCCTAACCATATTGTCCAAACCCACCTCAATAAATAACTCTAACCATATTGCCCAAACCCCCCTCAATAAATAACCCTAACCATATTGCCCAAACCCACCTCCACAAATAACCCTAACCATATTGCCCAAACCAACCTCAATAAATAACCCTAACCATATTGCCCAAACCCACCTTAACAAATAACCCTAACCATATTGCCCAAACCCACCTCAATAAATAACCCTAACCATATTGCCCAAACCCCCCTCAATAAATAACCCTAACCATATTGCCCAAACCCACCTCCACAAATAACCCTAACCATATTGCCCAAACCCACCTCAATAAATGACCCTAACCATATTGCCCAAACCCACCTCAATAAATAACCCTAACCATATTGCCCAAACCCCCCTCAATAAATAACCCTAACCATATTGCCCAAACCCCCCTCAATAAATAACCCTAACCATATTGCCCAAACCCACCTCTACAAATAACCCTAACCATATTGCCCAAACCCACCTCAATAAATGACCCTAACCATATTGCCTAAACCCACCTCAATAAATAACCCTAACCATATTGCCCAAACCCACCTCCACAAATAACCCTAACCATATTGCCCAACCCCCCTCAATAAATAACCCTAACCATATTGCCCAAACCCACCTCAATAAATAACCCTAACCATATTGTAACAGAGAGGCAGTAGGATCTGTAATATATTTGGGTAGGCAGAGACAAGCAAGTAACCACTCTTGGTAATTGTAGCAGATAGGCAGTAGGATCTGTAATAACTTTTTGGTAAGCAGAGACAAGCAAATAACTACTCTTGGTAATTGTAGCAGAGAGGTAGTAGGTTCTGTAATACCTTTTGGGTAAGCAGAGACAAGCAAGTAACTACTCTTGGTAATTGTATTAATAACCCCTGTCCACCAATAACTAGACGACACATAGCTTGGGAGTCAACAACAACTTTTTCTATGACTGAAAAAAACGTAACTCTTGGGACCCCTCCAGTAGCCGATCTACCATTCGCTGGAAAGTAGCCGGAGCGTTCTTCATCCCGAATGGCATGACCTTGAATTGGTACAGGCCAAACGGGGTGACGAATGCTGATTTGGGGATGGCATCCTCGGCTAGTGGGATCTGCCAGTACCCCTTACACAGATCTATGGTGGTGAGGTACTGGCCTCGAGCCATTTTATCTAGGAGCTCATCTATCCGGGGCATAGGGTAGGTGTCAGAGACGGTTTTATCATTAAGTTTCCGGTAGTCTACGCAGAAGCGGGTTGTGCCGTCCCGCTTCGGCACTAGAACTACCGGCGAGACCCAGGGGCTGTCCGAGTGCTCAATCACTCCTAACTGTAGCATCTCGTCAATCTCCTTCCGCATATGTTCTCTCACCGATTCTGGTATGCGGTAAGGAGGTTGACGCATGGGGAGGTGACCTGGGGTTTCTACCCTATGGGTGGCAAGTCGGGTATATCCAGGCACGTTGGAGAACGTGTCTCTCTTTTCCTGCAGTAGCTCTGCTATTTGAGCTCGATCCCGAGGACTTAACCGCTCACACAATTGTACCTCTCCCAGACCTTCGTTCCGGTTCTTCATTCCTAGGAGGTCGGGAAGAGGTAAACTGTCTGCATCGTCCGCAGCAGGGGCGCAAATAGCATTCACCTCCTCTGCGCGTTCATGGTACGGTTTCAACATATTTACATGGAGCATGCATCTACCGCCTGCTCCAGTACATGGGCCGATCACATAGGTGGTGTCACAGATTTGTTCCACTACCTTCTATGGGCCCTGCCAGGAGGCCTGCAGTTTATCATTTTTGACCGGTTTTAAGATTAGCACCTTCTGCCCAGTCTGAAAACTGCGGTCCCTGGCGCCCCTATCATACCAACGGCGCTGACGGGTTTGAGCCGCCTGAAGGTTGGAGTGGACGGTCCGAGTCAGGGCCTCCAGGCGCTCCCTAAACTCCAGCATGTATGGTACGATAGGAGTACCGTCACTAGTGACTTCCCCCTCCCAATGCTCTCGGATTAAGTCTAGGGGACCCCATACCCTCCTTCCGAATAATAATTCAAAGGGAGAGTACCCCGTGGACTCCTTAGGTACCTCCCGGTAGGCGAAAAGTAAATGGGGTAGAAACCACTCCCAGTTATTCTGGGTATCCATGAACGTGCGGAGCATCTGTTTCAGTGTTCCATTAAACCGTTCACAGAGCCCATTAGACTGGGGGTGATAAGCGGAATTTACAATGAGTTTCACCCCACATGCTCTCCAAAACTGGTGGGTAATCTCGGCCGTAAACTGGGTGCCCCGGTCCGAAATAATCTCCCGGGGAAATCCCATGTGGGAGAAGATTCTGATTAGGGCATCCGCCACGGTCTCGGCATGAATATTAGCCAGAGCCACTGCCTCAGGATATCGGGTGGCATAATCCACAACTGTGAGTATATACCTCTTCCCCGAGGGGCTAGGCTTAGCTAGGGGGCCAATGAGGTCCACTGCCACTCGACTAAAAGGCTTCTCTATTATGGGGAGGGAGTGTAGCTTCGCCTTATATCGGTCTCCTCTTTTCCCTACTCGTTGGCAGGTGTCACACGTCTGGCAATACTGCCTAATATCTTTGGTGATCCCTGGCCAAAAGAAATTCTGAGTTAGGCGGTGCTTCGTCCGACTAACTCCTAGGTGGCCTGACAGCGGAATATCGTGGGCAACCCGTAGCAGTTCTCGTCCATACCTCTGAGGTACTATTAACTGCTGAATGGACAGGGGAATAAATCCAGCCACTATCTTCTCTGCATACCTGTACAGTAACCCCTTGTCCCAACTGTATCTCTCTCCTTCCAACCCCGCCTGATTCTGGTCTACCTTATCCCTATATACTTGCAACGAGGGGTCAGTGGCCACTTCGCTACCAAACTCTAGTGGAGGGGCCCAAGAGACATTAGGGGGGGTGATTGCTTACCTGAGCCTCAGAGCGATCAGCCAGTGCATTGGTGTGGGCCTGTTGTTGGGTAACCACGGGCAGTGCTGCTTGTGAGGAGGTTTGGGGTGCAAACGCTGAAGTCAGCTCCCCTAAGTCGTTGCCCAAAATAACGCCTGCGGGCAAATTTTGCATAAGGCCCACTTCTACGTTCCCCGACCCTGCTCCCCAATCCAAGTGTACTTTGGCCGTGGGAATCTTGTAAATGGCTCCCCCGGCCACCCAGACAGCTACACAGTCTCCGGTGAGTTGATTGGTGGAAACTAAATGTTGCAGGAGCAAGGTTATGGTGGCCCCAGAGTCACGCAGCCCTTGGACATGTCGGCCCTCTATATAGACCACTTGGCAGTGGCTTTGTAGGTTGTCCGAAGCGACCTGTACTGGGTTTACTTCGTGTAAGATGCCGAAGGGTTCCTCGTGGAAGACTGCGGGTTGGGTCTGTAGTCGGGGCTTGTTGTGGTAGCAGTATACAGCTGCCCGGTTGTTTGACAAGTAGTTCTGGTTGTTCCAAGTGGATCGGTTCTTGTTCCTGGGACAGTCTCTCTGAATGTGCCCTTGTTGGTTACAAAGATGGCAACGGATAGCTGATCGAGTCTGGTATCGGGGAGGGGGTGGGTAGATTCCCCCTCCAGGATGGGGTAGCAGAGGTGTGGGAGCTGCAGTGGGGGTTGGGGTGACCCCAATGCTGGAGTGTTGCTGTGTTCTTTGAGCTCTCCAAGCGTCTTGGTATTCGTCGGCCAAGGTCGCTGCGGTATGTACTGTGCATGGTTTTCGATCTCTCAGCCAGTTTTGCAATTCAGTGGACACCCCTTGGAAGAATTGCTCCATCAACAGGAGTTGTAAAAGGTCTTCCAACTGGGTGACTTGGGCTGCCTGCAACCAGCCTTTAGCGGCCCTGGTTAGCCGATGCGCCCACTCAGTGTGGGTATCTTTCTCCAGCTTCTTCAGGTCTCGGAACCACTGTCGGTATGCCTCCGGGGTAATAGCATACCTGGTCAGGATGGCCTGTTTTACCTTCTGGTAGTCCCTGCTGTCCTCATCTGGTATGGTGCGGTAGGCTTCAGCGGCCCACCCGGATAACTTGCCAGCCAGTAGGGGAACTTGGTCAGCGGTACTAATATTATGCAGTTGGCATAATCGCTCAAAGTCCTGTAGGTACCCATTGATATCCTCCATGTCGGTATGATCCTTGAATGCGTGGTAGAGAATCTTAGCTTTCCCTGTACCAGCACTGGAGTGTACTGGCAGCCCCTCTCCGGGTCTCAGGGGGGTTTGTCGGGTCACCATCAAGTACTCCTGTACGTCTGCTGATGTCCGTGTCAGGAGCTCCTCCGAATGGGGTAGCGGAAAAAAAGCCAACCGGGTCCGTATCTCTTTTTGGAATTCAGTTTCGTTGTTCGCCATGGGTACGGCCGTACCTGCTACCCGGTCTCCCTCCATGAGCTCTGCAATCAGCCTTGCTTTGGTTTTATTGCTGGCAATAATTCCTCTCGCCTCCAGTAATTCCTTCAATGCAGTTCTCTTTAGTCTGGTATAATCTGTCCCCATTCACCGTCTGTTCATATAAATCACATGTCCTACGACTTGCTGTGCGGTTTGAATCCCGTCGCTTGCCACCAATTGTAACAGAGAGGCAGTAGGATTTGTAATATATTTGGGTAGGCAGAGACAAGCAAGTAACCACTCTTGGTAATTGTAGCAGAGAGGCAGTAGGATCTGTAATATCTTTTTGGTAAGCAGAGACAAGCAAATAACTACTCTAAGTAATTGTAGCAGAGAGGTAGTAGGTTCTGTAATATCTTTTGGGTAAGCAGAGACAAGCAAATAACTACTCTTGGTAATTGTAGCAGAGAGGTAGTAGGATCTGTAATATCTTTTGGGTAAGCAGAGACAAGCAAATAACTACTCTTGGTAATTGTAATAATAACCCCTTTCCACCAAGAACTAGACGACACATAGCTTGGGAGTCAACAACAACTTTTCCTACAACTGAAAAAAACTAACAAACACTTTTTAAAAACAGTCTCCCCTACAAGGGGTTTCCCAACTGAAACAGCAGGGAGTTTAAACAGTAACTTACAGTTTAACATATATTTTAACCATTAGCCTAAATAACAATTCTTGCATAGTTCATAAGTGGCGAGGTTTGCCAAACATATTGCCCAAACCCCCCTCAATAAATAACCCTAACCATATTGCCCAAACCCACCTCAATAAATAACCCTAACCATTTTGCCCAAACCCCCCTCAATAAATAACCCTAACCATATTGCCCAAACCCACCTCAATAAATAACCCTAACCATATTATCCAAACCCACCTCAATAAATAACCCTAACCATATTGCCCAAAGCCACCTTAACAAATAACCCTAACCATATTGTCCAAACCCCCCTCAATAAATAACCCTAACCATATTGCCCAAACCCACCTCAATAAATAACCCTAACCATTTTGCCCAAACCCACCTTAACAAATAATCCTAACCATATTATCCAAGCCCACCTTAACAAATAACCCTAACCATATTGCCCAAACCCACCTCAATAAATAACCCTAACCATTTTGTCCAAACCCACCTCAATAAATAACTCTAACCATATTATCCAAACCCACCTTAACAAATAACCCTAACCATTTTGTCCAAACCCACCTCAATACATAACCCTAACCATATTGCCCAAACCCACCTCAATAAATAACCCTAACCATATTGTCCAAACCCCCCTCAATAAATAACCCTAACCATATTGTCCAAACCCACCTCAATAAATAACCCTAACCATATTATCCAAACCCCCCTCAAAAAATAACCCTAACCATATTGCCCAAACCCCCCACAATAAATAACCCTAACCATATTATCCAAACCCACCTCAATAAATAACTCTAACCATATTGCCCAAACCCCCCTCAATAAATAACCCTAACCATATTATCCAAACCCACCTCAATAAATAACCCTAACCATATTGCCCAAAACCACCTTAACAAATAACCCTAACCATATTGTCCAAACCCCCCTCAATAAATAACCCTAACCATATTGCCCAAACCCACCTCAATAAATAACCCTAACCATATTGCCCAAACCCACCTCTATAAATAACCCTAACCATATTATCCAAACCCACCTCAATAAAAAACCCTAACCATATTGTCCAAACCCACCTCAATAAATAACCCTAACCATATTGCCCAAACCCACCTTAACAAATAATCCTAACCATATTGCCCAGACCCACCTCAATAAATAACCCTAACCATATTGCCCAAACCCACCTCTATAAATAACCCTAACCATATTATCCAAACCCACCTCAATAAAAAACCCTAACCATATTGTCCAAATCCACCTCAATAAATAACCCTAACCATATTACCCAAACCCACCTTAACAAATAATCCTAACCATATTGCCCAAACCCACCTCAATAAATAACCCTAACCATATTGCCCAAACCCACCTCTATAAATAACCATAACCATATTATCCTAACCCACCTCAATAAAAAAACCCTAACCATATTGTCCAAACCCACCTCAATAAATAACCCTAACCATTTTACCCAAACCCACCTTAACAAATAATCCTAACCATATTGCCCAAACCCACCTCAATAAATAACCCTAACCATATTGTCCAAACCCACCTCCACAAATAACCCTAACCATGAAGACCAGATGTTTAATCACTTTTATTCTTGTAACTACCCCACTACAATCTCACCTAGCGCTATTAACATTTATAGTGACCTTCCTAAAAGCAAAGCCCCCTTAACTCTAACCCATTTTGTTTCCCTAGTGTGGCATTCCTTTTACACCCCCCCATTGTTATCCAGCATTAGTAATTGTAATCCCCCAACTTATCCCCTATGTGTGTCCCCTTCAAATGTTATCCCCATAGGAAAAAAATCTTAACTGGGAATAAAATCGCCTTTTGACTTTTGATCCTCAGCATTCTTTGATCCCCGGGAATGGTCAACTTATTGGCCTCTAGTTATGAAGCTCTGTACGTACCTGCCTTTGCCGGCCCCAATACGCTTGCCTGAGCTCACCTCGCACGGACCTGAATACGTTCTCAAAAGATAAAAAAGCTGTCAAAAAGCCGCGCACCAAGTACGGGGCGATGAGCAGCGGACTGTGATAGTTATCACTCATCCGATCTTGCTGCTCTTCGGCTTTTTTACAGCTTTATTGATAAGCTGTCACTAAGCACTCACATTATACTATACTGTTCTACCCACTATACCGCCGCCCCCGGAGCCCCCCGCAACTAAATAAAGTTATCAACCCCTAAACCGCCGCTCCTAGACCCCGCTGCAACTATAATAAATGTATTAACCCCTAAAACGCCGCTCCCGGACCCCCTCCGCCACCTACATAATACCTATTAACCCCTATCCTGCCCCCCCTATACCACCACAACCTATAATAAAGTTATTGACCCCTAAACCTAAGTCTAACACTAACCCTAACACCCCCCTAACTTAAATATTAATTAAATAAATCAAAATAAATATTACTCTTATTAAATTAATTATTCCTATTTAAAGCTAAATATTTTCCTATAAAATAAACCCTAATATAGCTACAATATAACTAATAATTACATTGTAGCTATTTTAGGATTTATTTTTATTTTACAGACAAATTTAAATTTATTTTAACTAGGTACAATAGCTATTAAATAGTTATTAACTATTTAATAGCTATCTAGATAAAATAAAGACAAATTTACCTGTAAAATAAAAACTAACCTAAGTTACAATTACATATAACACTACACTATTATTAAATAAATTATTCCTATTTAAAACTAAATACTTACCTGTAAAATAAACCCTAAGATAGCTACAATGTAATTCATCATTACATTGTAACTATCTTAGGATTTATATTTATTTTACAGGCAACTTTGTATTTATTTTAACTAGGTACAATAGTTATTAAATAGTTATTAACTATTTAATAACTACCTAACTAAAAGAAATACAAAAATACCTGTAAAATAAATCCTAACCTAAATTACAATAAAACCTAACACTACACTATCATTAAATAAATTAAATTAATTAACTACAAGTAGCTACAATTAAATACAATTAAATAAACTAAAGAAACACTAAATTACAGAAAATACAAAAAGATTACAAGAATTTTAAACTAATTTCACCTGATCTAAGCCCCCTAATAAAATAAAATAAAAAATAAATAATAAAAGTCCCTACCCTATACTACATTACAAAGTAACCAGCTCTTTTACCAGCCCTTAGGAGGGCTTTTTGCGGGGCATGCCACCCAAACCCCCCTTAAATAAACCTAACACTACCCCCTGAAGATCTCCCTACCTTGAGTCGTGTTCACCCAGCCGGGCCGAAGTTATCATCCAAGGGGCGCTGAAGATGTCTTCCATCCGATAGAAGTCTTCATCCAAGGGGCGCTGAAGAGGTCTTCCATCCGATAGAAGTCTTCATCCAGGCGGCGTCTTCAATCTTCATCCATCCGGAGCAGAGCGGAGCCATCTTCAAAGCAGCCGATGCGGATCCATCCTCTTCAACCGATGCCTACTCGCCGAATGAATATTCCTTTAAGTGACATCATCCAAGATGGCGTCCCTCGAATTCCGATTGGCTGATAGGATTCTATCAGCCAATCGGAATTAAGGTAGGAAAAATCTGATTGGCTGATTCAATCCGATTGGCTGATCCAATCAGCCAATCAGATTGAGCTCACATTCTATTGGCTGATCGGAACAGCCAATAGAATGCGTGCTCAATCTGATTGGCTGATTGGATCAGCCAATCGGATTGAACTTGGATCTGATTGGCTGATTTTTCCTACCTTAATTCCGAAAGGCTGATAGAATCCTATCAGCCAATCGGAATTCAAGGGACGCCATCTTGGATGATGTCACTTAAAAGAATATTCATTCGGCGAGTAGGCGTCGGTTGAAGAGGATGGATCCGCGTTGGCTGCTTTGAAGATGGCTCCGCTCCGCTCCGGATGGATGTTGATTGAAGACGCCGCCTGGATGAAGACTTCTATCGGATGGAAGACCTCTTCAGCGCCCCTTGGATGAAGACTTCTATCGGATGGAAGACCTCTTCAGCGCCCCTTGGATGAAGACTTCTATCGGATGGAAGACAGCTTCAGCGCCCCTTGGATGATGACTTCGGCCCGGCTGGGTGAACACGACTCAAGGTAGGGAGATCTTCAGGGGGGTAGTGTTAGGTTTATTTAAGGGGGGTTTGGGTGGGTTAGAGTAGGGGTGTGTAGGTGGTGGGTTTTAATGTTGGGGGGGTTGTATTTTTTTTTTACAGACAAAAGAGCTGATTACTTTGGGGCATGCCCCACAAAAAGCCCTTTTAAGGGCTGGTAAAATAGCTGGTCACTTTGTAATGTAATTAATTGTATTTAATTGTAGCTACTTGTAGTTAATTAATTTAATTTATTTAATGATAGTGTAGTGTTAGGTTTAATTGTAACTTAGGTTAGGATTTATTTTACAGGTAATTTTGTATTTCTTTTAGCTAGGTAGTTATTAAATAGTTAATAACTATTAAATAACTATTGTACCTAGTTAAAATAAATACAAAGATGCCTGTAAAATAAATATAAATCCTAAGATAGCTACAATGTAATTATTAATTACATTGTAGCTATCTTAGGGTTTATTTTACAGGTAAGTATTTAGATTTAAATAGGAATAATTTATTTAATGATAGTGTAGTGTTAGGTGTAATTGTAACTTAGGTTAGTTTTTATTTTACATGTAAATTTGTCTTTATTTTATCTAGGTAGCTATTAAATAGTTAATAACTATTTAATAGCTATTGTACCTAGTTAAAATAAATTTAAATTTGCCTGTAAAATAAAAATAAATCCTAAAATAGCTACAATATAATTATTAGTAATATTGTAGCATTATTAGGGTTTATTATATAGGTTTTTAGTTTTAAATAGGATTAATTTAGTTAATAAGAATAATTTTTATATAGATTTATTAAAATAATATTTAAGTTAGGGGGGTGTTAGGGTTAGTGTTAGACTTAGGTTTAGGGGTTAATTAGTTTAATATAGATGGCGGCGGTATAGGGGGGGCAGGATAGGGGTTAATAAATTTATTATAGGTGGCGACGGAGTAGGGGTTGCAGATTAGGGGTTAATACGTTTAATATAGGTGGCGGCGGGGTCCGGGAGCGGCGGTTTAGGGGTTAAACAATTTATTTAGTTGCGGCAGGGTACGGGTTCGGCAGGATAGGGGTTAATAAATTTATTATAGGTGGCGGCGGTATAGGGGGGCAGGATAGGTGTTAATAGGTATTATGTAGGTGGCGGCGGATCCGGGAGCGGCGGTTTAGGGGTTAACATATTTATTACAGTTGCGGCGGGGTCCGGGAGTGGCGGTTTAGGGGTTAATAAGTTTATTAGAGTGGCGGTGTCAGGATGCCAGGAATCAGACTGAGACGAGAAGTGCAAAAATAATCACACCTTTATTAATAGCAAAAAATAATAAAAAGTCCACAAGTCAAATAACAACCCAGGAATCAAAACCAGAACTTGTAGTCAGACGAGCCGAGTCAGGAGCCAAAGCGAATAGTCAGACGAGCCGGAATTAGGAACAAGGAAAACAGCAGAGTCGGGAACAAGCCAGGGATCAGGAACCAGGAAGGACATCAGGCAGCCAGGTAATACACAGGAACTCTCACAAACAGATCTCAGACAACGCAAAGGCAAAGCATACTGAGCAGAGGCCCTTTAAATAATAAGTGATGACATCACAATTCTGAGACTGCATCCTGTCTCACATGGATGATGCATAGCAGTTTGGCCATAAAAGGAAGTGCAGGAATTGAGCAGCATCCCCCACAATGCACCATAGTCAGGAAGAGAGGTGAGTAAAATGGCTGCCAGCAGCACATGGCAAACACAACAGGGAAAAAACCCTGACAGTACCGTCCCCTCAACGACCCCTCCCCACGGGAGGACAAAAGGCTTATTGGGGAAACGGGCATGGAAGGCATGGAAGAGGACGGGAGCATGAACATCAGAGGAGGGAACCCAAGAACGCTCCTCCAGACCGTAGCCTCTCCAGTGAACCAAATACTGTACACGGCCCCTGGACATATGAGAGTCAATAATGCTGCTGACCTCATACTCCTCATGGTTGTCAACAAAGATAGGACGGGGACGAGGCAACACAGTGGTGTTTCATGTTTTTATTGTTTGAAGTTCACAAGACATATACAAAGTAAGCATGTTGTTTCCACATGAACATAATAAATTACAAGACATTATCATCCATATCTCTTATTATATAGTTAACTTAGCAGTACATTATTTCTACTACTGTACATGATATTGGTTTTATTCATGTATAACACAGACCTAATAAAAAAGAGATGAACCTCAACATTTTCTAATTATTGTATTCAGAAGATACTGAAAAAAATATAAATTCTTATATATTTAAACTAAGGTTACTACCAAAGATTAATTTAACGTCTCACTAGTCCTACCTGTATTTTACCATATTCTATGAACCATCCTTAATAAGACCGAGGGGGGGGGGGGGGGTTAGGACAAGTTGTTCGTGGGGAGAAAGGTAAAGGGAGAGAAAAAAAAAAAAAGGGGGAGAGAGGAGAGGCAGTATACAGCAGCGGGTTTCGATTATGGTTATATATTGTTTCTATATCTCCTGATAAATTCTAACCATTTATGTTCGAATCTATCTTGATGATTAGTTCCCTGACTAAGACTATCAATATGTTCTATTTGATATTGCACATGAAGTAGGAAAGTTAAATTGTTAATTGTAGGTTCTCTAGTGGCTTTCCAATTTTTTAAGATAAGGTATCTGCCTCCTAGAATTGTTGTATTAATAAAATCAATATTAGGGACATATTCCCCAAGATCTCTCAAATTAACCAAAAAGAAAATATGCTGTATCTCTATACGTATCTGTATATTCAATAGTCTGTTCATCCAGAACTGTACTCGCTGCCAAAATTGTTGAATCTTGGGGCAGCTCCAGAACATGTGAACCAGGTCAGCCCTAATGGAACTACATCGAGGACACACATGTAAGACATTCCCATACCATCTATTTAAGCTAGCCGGTGGTATATACATGCGATTCAGGATTTTAAACTGTGATTCTCGCCATGCTGCAGAAAGAGTTGCATGTTCTTGCCACCTATCTATAATGTATTTCCTAAATTTGGCATCATTATATATATATCTTGGGAAAGAATAACCTCTAGTTGTTTGATATGCGTTATTTTCTGGTCCACATTCCAAAAATATAGGGGCATGGTCTGAAATGGTGAAGTCCCCTATTTGCGTTTTTAACTCTGTTCTAAACAGACTGTCTGAACCCAAAAAAAAATCAATACGAGAATATGACCTGTATTGTTTGGACTCATATGTATACGCTCTAGAGTTAGGGTATAAGTGTCTCCAAATATCCCTTATCTTAAGGACTCTACAGATTGATTTAAGAATCTTGGCTGCTTTTTGAGAGACCCTGGGGGTTCTGTGTTTTGTAGTCTGAAGTCTATCAATATTATTAAAGACCATGTTAAAATCTCCTGCTACCACCATATTCGTATCAACATATTCAAACAATTGCAGCTTCAAAGCCTCCCAGAAAGATATATCCACTTTATTAGGTCCGTACACATTACAAACGGTATATATGAGAGATTCAACTTTAATTTTAATGATAATAAAACGTTCTTCTAAATCTATCTGCTTGGAGATAATCTGATAATTTAACCCTTTTCTGATAAGAATTGCTACTCCTCTTTTTCTAGAGCTACAGGGTGTGAAGATCACTTCCTGAATCCAATTAGCTTGTAGTTTCTTGTGTTCTATTGTTGTAAGGTGTGTTTCTTGCAACAAAATAATATCCGCTTTAAATTTTTTAAGATATGTTAAAATTCTTTTCCTTTTCATTGGACTAGAAACACCCCCTACATTCCATGATATCAATTTTAGTTGTGGCATTTTAATTTAGGAGATAAAATATAGGAAAAGAAAAAAGAGAGATATATCCCGAGGAGAAGGAAAGCTGGATCCCCATTTGAGCACAAAAGGAACGCCAAAATCTGGAGACAAACTGGCTACCCCGGTCCGACACTATCTCCTTGGGTAACCCATGTAAACGGAAGACCTCCCGGGCAAAAATTGAAGCAAGCAATGTGACATTTTAGAAAAAACGGTCGACCACCATAAGGATAACAGTATTGCCATTGGAAACAAGGAGCTCGACAATGAAGTCCATGGAAAGATGTGTCCAAGGACGCTCACCATTAGCAATAGGTTGAAGAAGACCCACAGGAAGACGTCGAGGAGTCTTATTCTGTGCACAAACTGAGAAGGAGGCAACATACGCAGCAACATCAGAACGAAGACCTGGCCACCAGAATTGTCGAGTGACAGATGAAATCATTTGGTTCTTGCCTGGGTGACCTGCTGCTTTAGGATAGTGGTAAGCGTGCAAAAGTTTAGTTCAAAGATTCTCAGGAACAAAACACTTACCACTAGGTTTCTCAGGAGGTGCATTGGTTTGTGCAGCCAGGATCTCCTCCCCCAAGTGAGAAGTCAAATTAGTACGTATGATAGCCAAAATATGGTCAGGAGGTATAACAGGAGTAGGTACAGACTCCTCCTTGGAGAGAGGCAAAAATTGTTGAGAGAGGGCATCAGCCCTAACATTCTTACTACCAGGCAGGTAGCAGACCACATAATTAAACCGAGACAAAAATTTGCGCCCATCTGGCCTGTCGGGGCGACAAACGTTTTGCTTCAGATAGATAAGTTAAATTCTTGTGATCAGTAAGAATGAGCACTGGCACGCTAGTACCCTCGAGAAGATGCCTCCATTCCTTAAATGCCAAAATTATGGCCAGTAATTCCCTGTCGCCAATTTCATAATTGCACTCTGCTGGAGACAATTTCTTAGAGAAGAAACCACACGGATGCAAGGAACCGTCAGGTGTAGGACGTTGAGACAAGGGGGCACCTACTACAGTCTCAGACGCATCGACCTCAAGAATGAAAGGCAGGACAGGGTTAGGATGAGCCAGAACTGGAGCGGCAGCAAAGGCAGTCTTAAGACTATCAAAGGCCTTAATGGCAGTAGGTGACCAATGGAGTGGATCATTCTCTTTACGGCTCATGTCTGTGATAGGTTTGACCAAGGAAGAAAAGTTTTTAATAAACTTTCTATAGTAATTGGCGAACCCCAAAGAATGTTGAATAGACCGAAGATCAACTGGGCGAGGCCACTGCAGAACTGTAGATAACTTTTCAGGATCCACAGAGAACCCTGCAATGGAGATAACATAACCTAGGAAGGTTACTTGAGTCTGATGGAACTCACATTTCTCGAGTTTACAAAACAGGCCGTTCTCACGAAGTCTCTGAAGAACCTGTGTAACATCAGAACGATGAGCCTCAAGCGTGGGTGAGTGTATGAGGATGTCGTCAAAGTACACCACAACACACTGTTGCAACATATCTCGTAGGACATCATTAATAAATTCCTGAAAAACAGCAGGAGCATTACATAGGCCAAAGGGCATTACAAGATACTCATAATGCCCGCTCCTGGTGTTAAATGCTGTTTTCCATTCGTGGCCCTCCTTAATCTTAACGAGATTGTACGCTCCTCTCAAATCAAGTTTAGTAAAGACCGTAGCTGGGTTTATGTTAGGGTGGTTTACACTGTCGTTTGTTTTTCCCCATAGACATCAATGGGGCTGCGTTACAGAGCTTTTCTTTCCGCGATCGCAGGTGTTAGACTTTTTTTTTGGCTCTCCCCATTTATGTCTATGGGGAAAGTGTGCACGAGCACGTCAAACACAGCACTTGTTTTGGGTGCGGCATGGAGCTTAAAATCTCCACATTGCATGCGCAAGTCGGATTTTTTAAAACTTGTAATGGCAGCGCCCTTAGGGAGTTAAATAACTCCACTTTTGTTGCGTTCTTTACTTTCCCTATAGAGCTCAAAACTCGTAATCTAGGTGATTGGGAGTAAAGACATTAAACTGTCAGATATATCAACATTATTCACTAAATAAGAGTACAAGAATACCATTTGTGTGAAATGAAGATTTTACATGTTGTAAAAATTAAGGAAAAAGGACTTCCGGTGGGCGGTTCTAGAAGATGGCGGTGAGCTCCACTAGCTCTGAAGAATAACCCTTATAATATCAGCAAATTCGCCATCCTTCTATGCCATCTGCATCTCCCTTGACAGGCAAGCTGTCCGGGAACCCTTGGCAGATAGAAGCATTCTACCTACTTATATCTATGTTTCTATGTAACAAAGAAGTGATCTAGCTAGTCAGGGGCAGCCTTCCTAGCTAGATAAGTTTATACTGTTAGGTAAGGTCGGGCAGACTTGCTGGGCCTATGGCTCTTATCTGCCGTCAATATCTATGTTTCTATGTTTCTATGTTACTTCTTCCCCGGAAGGCATTATATTACTTCAAACTTTGCAAAGAAGTGATGGAACCAGAAAGGGACATTGCCGCGCAGATAATCACAACAATTCTGCCTTTTTTTTTAATGCCTACTTCTAAGTTATAAAAACCTACAAGAAGAGGTTCAGGCAGTTAATAGATCTTGTTCCTCAGACCTCATTAAGACGCCGACATTGGTAACTGCCTCTATAGATAGTATTGAAGACACGCTACCTTCCCAACAGCCCAGGCATGAGCCCTCATATAGTGCCGTGGGGCCGGATGACATACAGACTGAGCTGAGTCATGAAGGCACGCCAACTCGCAACCTGTGTATATCCCTCTTGTTGAATGGGGCCAACTATCACAATGCAGAATCTGCTCGAAAAGTTAATACCGCAGAATCTCGGCAACACATCGCTCCTCCACTCTTACCTAGACCAGCAGCAGACTGGTGCTCCATCCCGTCGGGGCCTTGGATGAATGCGCATTGTGTATATGGAGGAGAGAGTCATGACCGGCACTTGATGACATCTGCACCGGGATTGTCTGTGATGGCGCACATGAGCTTGGGGAGAATCCTGGCGGCTTTGGGTACTATTTGGTGCACTTTGGATTGCCCGGCGAAACAAGATGGCTACCATGGTTCAAGCCTAACGGGTGAGATTGTTGTGTCGAGGAGCGGAGTAGGATGATATCATGCACTGAGCCAGTGTAGGTTAGCCCGGAGGCGGCTGTTTCTAATTATGAGATATAAACTTCCAATGCCTACACTCTGGTAACTAGGAACTTTCAAACGGGACTGGCTATTGAGCGTTCTGTTGAGCGGTTGTCATGTTGTTGTTATTGTTTTTCTTTGGTGTTTCTTCTTTACCTATTTATACCTAAACCGCAATGTCTAACTGCAGTCATCAGTTGTAAATACTGAACTATCACTTGTCACTTTGGATTCGCATTGCTCTGGATGACAGAATTGAGATTAAAAAAGTATTTGTTGAAAAACTATCATCTCCTAATCAGACTAAAAACAGCTGCTGGACTCTGCTGATGATGTACATTTCAACCCTCTTTGGTAGTAAACCCCCATTTCTTTAGCTCCTTGTAATGTTTCTGTTTCAGCTTCAGTTTATTTGAGTTGATGGGTAATGAGATCCTGTCTACCTGTAACACTATATTCTAGTAAATATAGTTGTGATCAATATGCTTTTACTAGACATATCTTTTAAAATATGCATGCTAACTATTAAAATGCCTATGCAAGCGGTTGTCCTCTCACCTACCCATATCTGATTCATCATTCTGCTTGGCCTGTGCATACATTCTGGAAGTGACTAGGTCACTGCTTACTTTTTTATATCGGGGTAGCCATACTTAAATTATGGAGCAGTATAGTCTGACAGTTAACGGGGTATCTTCCCCTCCTATTTTCATCTGTCCTTAGTAGATAGCCCCCATTAGATTATGCAGGCTTGTTTGTTTCTGAAAGATTAGGTGTTTTATATATCGTCCTGTCCCATACTGACTGTCTTTGGGAGCAATAGAACCATATGCTTTTATCTAAGCTCTTAAGATAGTCCTTTATAGCCCCCCACTGGGACATTGCTGCATAGCTGATACACGCTTAATCCTTAAAGCTTATACTGACCCTGGTAATTAACTTACTATAGCTCATTGTCTTATTTTTCTAGCATTTTAGATATAGAAACACATTCTATCACTCTTGCATATCCTTGCTGGATGTTCTCGTGCAGCATTATCGCCAGGGTGTTATCATTTTATCATTTTTAAAACAAGAGTCACTAAAACCAGTACACCTTTTGATTAACTTGAGAGGGGTTTGGCATACACGCTTATTTGATGCTGCAAAATTCTCATTTTAATTTGAAAAGCACATGCCTGTTAATCTCCAACATACTATCTACTTTTCTAATTGCCTGGATTATACCTATACAAACATTTGCCTTTCAGCTCTCTTTAGGCAAAGGTAAGCGGTTGCTCAGTGGGATGGAAGACATAAGTTTAGGAATTGATGTTGTAATATGTTTAGTGTTTAGATGGTTGGGGGGGGGACTGGGGTTTAGTTGGGGATAAAAATGTAAGACGAGAGAGCTGAACATATATGGATAATATGATTGTAAAATGCTGCATGTATCCTGGATATTTGTCATATAATGATTTCCTGGACTCCTACTATGTCTTGAACAACGATCCCTCTGTGTAGATCGAATCCTTACTGTACTTTTGATTGTAATTTGCATGGTAATATCTGGAAATATTGATTGATGTATCCATGTGTTGGCTCTCAATAAAAAGAATTTAAAAAAAAAAAAAAAAAGGAAAAAAATGCTCTAAAGCAGATAAATAAGGGACCCTGGGAGAGTGTAAAATAGTTTAGACAAATAAGGGAGATCCCTGCAAAGAGGGGGAGGGGGGGTTCGCAGACTAACTCACAATGATCTCATTATCTTTTGTGAATGATTCACACAACCAGTTAGACAAGTGAGTTCTCAATAAAGGTTACATTTCTACTTGAACTCTATCACTACATTATTGGTTGGCACCAAAGCTCTGGCAAGGGACATATTTTTTATGGGCATTTCTAAAGTCAGATCCAGGAGACACAAACTAATGAGTCCTACACCAACACCCCAGGAGCACAGGGATTCTTTCACCTACTCATGTTGTATACTAGATGATCATTTACTGTGAATACTATCCATCATTTACATATCTGTTAGCAATATTTAAATTAAAGCACAGACATTTGAAAGAGAGAATCAAACAGAGTGGCTTATAAGGGCTAATGAACCTTGCATGATTAAGGGTGTGTGAGCCCGAAACGTCTAATTTCTTAGTTGTCTGTATCCTTTAATACATTTTGCATATACAGTGCTGTGGACTTTAACTTTTTGCTGATTACTTTGTGGCCTTAGCCGTGGCCCCCAGTCCAGCGTTCAGTACCCAGAGGGAGACCTCAGGTGCTGAGCTATGTTTGTTATACTTCTTGGTTCATAAGGGCTGTCTGCTCTGTCAGCCAAATGAGTAGAAACCAAATACCAGTGAGATTTGCATGTAGCCCTATAGTCACACAGCCATATATTATGTGCACAAGCCAACAGCTTTATACAAAGGCTGCGTCACCAGAGGAAACATGTTCTCTGCTCTGGATATAATCAGGCTGGCAAATGGAATCAGTTCATGTGTCACTGGATTTACCTTCAACCTATGGATATTGCTGGTCAATTTCCAAGACTGGCGAAAGGGTTACAGGTTGAGCTCATGTGATCATATTCTGTGTCTGTTAGGTTTAACCAATATTCTAATGCAACATCTACTTAATATAAATGTGCTCTACAATAACTTTCTGTACCAAATACTAAATGTTGGAATGTTACAAGCAATACTTACAGACATCCTGATATTTCTGCTCTCCTTGAACAACTGGTTTATGACTTGTCTTTGTGTTTACTACACCCTCAGTATAGTGAACTTTACAAGTGGTGTTTTGTTCTTGCTGAAGATCAGAATCTCACAACTGTTACCAAAATGTTTATGTCTATCAGTAGTTCTATCTATCGGCATTACAGTACCATCCATTTGGTATGTCAATCACATAACTGATAGAAATGTAATAGGAAACTTCACAGCCAATGTCACTGAGCACCGTGATAAGGTTGTAGTAAGATTTCCCTATGCATTAGCTATCATTATAGAATGTGTTTTGGGTCTTTTTTTGACTGTTGTTCCCATTTCCCAGACTGTGAGGTCACTCTGGGGACACACAAGGAGAATGAAGAAAAATGCCTCCAATTATTCTGTCCCTCGTCTACAGGCTCATGTCACAGCCGTGAGGACCATGTTGTGCCTGGCCACCCTCTGCATAATGCTTTACTGTTCCCTTATCGTTATGTGGGTCAATTTGTTGCAAATAGATGGCATCTTCTTGAATCTGTGCTGGTACTTTGTGGCAGCATATCCTACCCTGCAGGCAATTACTCTTATTATGGGCAATTCCAAGCTGAGAAAGTCCTTCAAACAGATAAAAAACTGTCTTTGTAAGAGTAAGAGCAGCAATGTTATGATAAATACAGACCTGTTGGTCTGACATTGATTTACTAGAAGCCAGGGCACTCAACTGACTCTATTTACAGGAGGATACTCTGTTAAAGGTTATCCTTCCTCCTAGAGTTGATAAGAAGAGAGCTCAAAATAATTCAGTTGCTATAGACCTTGAATTAAACACCAGCAGCAAATAACCCTCAGATGAAGAAACGTCAAAATAAAATGAGAACACACAAACCAATGGACAGCGTTGAACCCCAGTATACAGTCAGCATGACATACTCAAAGCAATAAATAACTTCTAATAAGTCTGGGTAACATGATATTTCCTATATAGCGTGTAGTGACCACAAACTGAGACTACTAGAGCTTAGCATAGTGCCGCCTCTGTCAACTGCTATGTAAATCAGTTAGATCACCAGCATAGATGAACCTGTGTCATTCAGGGTTCTATGCCATCAGCAGGGGCATAATTATGTGTGTCATTTACTTGTCATTAGTGAGACTGTTGTTTAATGTGCTAGTTACTAATAAATACAGGAAATGTGAAATGTGCTCCATACTGTATGTAAAAAAAGTTATGATTACTGAAAAATGAATAAATAACACGGTCACAGTATGAAATATAAAAATAAAGTTTAGAATGATCTAATTTAAATGACTTTTGATAGGTAATCTTTTTCTTCTGATAACTGCCTGGTTCATGGCTCAGATGGTGATATCTTTGTATAAGCTATTTGTTTCTAACTAGTGCAGCAGTATGTAAATGTGTGTACAGAATTTCTGGTCAGTCACTCCATATTTCTAAGGTGTTAGGGACTCAGGAGGTTGGTGGTTGTTGCTGTTTTGTGGACGGAGCTGTGTTGGAAGGGGGCAGGGTCACAGGTGTGGCAGAAATAGCCCCTGCTGGGGGTGTATACATATATATTTGTTTACTGGTATCTTAGTAACTCTTAGCTCTGCTGTTCCTCTGTCAGGGCGGCCTGTAATGATATCAGCAGTGCACGGGCAATGGGGGCTAACACAGGACCATGTGACTGGGACTTTATCTGTTCCTTGGGCACTGAAGGCAGCTAGAAACCAATCTCAGTAATACATTTCAGATTGGAATGAGCAAACACGTATGTCACCTGATGAAATGGTCTCTAAGAACAGAGAACGCATTGTGAACATTATTATTTGAAATGTTTTTAGGATTTTGAATATATACAAGACACTAAAGCTTGCCACTAAAGAGCGCCACCTATAGGGGGATAAATAATATATATAATAGTGATAGTAGCTAGAAACATGCCAGGAATATAGGTATATGCATAAATAAAATACAAACAGAATCATAAAGCAGCATGAAAAGTATATGTTTGTATAAAGCTCACAAATTCCCGATCAGAGTGTACAGTCCTTACTGCTGCTCCTTCAAAGACTCACCGGTAGGAAGTGGTGGTTCTAGGAAAAAAAAAAAAAAAAGAAACAGGAGCACAAAAGACTGATCTAAGTGTAGCATAAAATACACCTTTTAATGGCACACAATAAAAACACACACACTCTGTACCCTCAAACATATGAGGTATGTTAGCAGCATATCTATAGGCAGACAGCACAGCACGGTCTCCCTCTACGGTAGCCCTGAGTCCCAGTCTGTTGATGTGTGGTATGTGTGTAAATCTCCTGGTATGTGCATAAATCTCCTGGTATGTGTGTAAATCTCCTGGTATGTGCATAAATCTCCTGGTATGTGTGTAAATCTCCTGGTATGTGCATAAATCTCCTGGTATGTGCATAAATCTCCTGGTATGTGTGTAAATCTCCTGGTATGTGCATAAATCTCCTGGTATGTGTGTAAATCTCCTGGTATGTGTGTAAATCTCCTGGTATGTGTGTAAATCTCCTGGTATGTGTGTAAATCTCCTGGTATGTGTGCAAATCTCTGGTATGTGTGTAAATCTCCTGGTATGTGTGTAAATCTCCTGGTATGTGTGTAAATCCCCTGGTATGTGTGTAAATCCCCTGGTATGTGTGTAAATCTCCTGGTATGTGTGTAAATATCCTGGTATGTGTGTAAATATCCTGGTATGTGTGTAAATCTCCTGGCATGTGTGTAAATCTCCTGGTATGTGTATAAATCTCCTGGTATGTGTGTAAATCCCCTGGTATGTGTGTAAATCTCCTGGCATGTGTGTAAATCTCCTGGTATGTGTGTAAATCTCCTGGTATGTGTGTAAATCTCCTGGTATGTGTGTAAATCTCCTGGTATGTGTATAAATCTCCTGGTATGTGTGCAAATCTCTGGTATGTGTGTAAATCTCCTGGTATGTGTGTAAATCTCCTGGTATGTGTGTAAATCTCCTGGTATGTGTGTAAATCTCCTGGTATGTGTATAAATCTCCTGGTATGTGTGCAAATCTCTGGTATGTGTGTAAATCTCCTGGTATGTGTGTAAATCTCCTGGTATGTGTGTAAATCCCCTGGTATGTGTGTAAATATCCTGGTATGTGTGTAAATATCCTGGTATGTGTGTAAATCTCCTGGCATGTGTTTATAAATCTCCTGGTATGTGTATAAATCTCCTGGTATGTGTGTAAATCCCCTGGTATGTGTGTAAATCTCCTGGCATGTGTGTAAATCTCCTGGTATGTGTGTAAATCTCCTGGTATGTGTATAAATCTCCTGGAATGTGTGTAAATCTCCTGGTATGTGTGCAAATCTCTGGTATGTGAGTAAATCTCCTGGTATGTGTGTAAATCCCCTGGTATGTGTGTAAATCTCCTGGTATGTGTGTAAATATCCTGGTATGTGTGTAAATCCCCTGGTATGTGTATAAATATCTGGTATGTGTGTAAATTCCATGGTATCTGTGTAAATCTCCAGGTATGTGTGTAAATCCCCTGGTATGTGTGAAAATATCTTGGTATGTGTGCAAATCTCCTCGTATGTGTGCTAATCCCTTGGTATAAGTGTAAAACTCCTGGTATGTGTGCAAATCTCCTGGTATGTGTGCAAATCTCCTGGTATGTGTGTAAATCCCCTGGTATATATGTAAATCTCCTGTTATGTGTGCAAATCTCTGGTATGTGTGTAAATCTCCTGGTATGTGTGCACATCTCCTGGTATGTGTTTAAATCTCCTGGTATGTGTGTAAATCCCCTGGTATGTGTGCAAATCCCCTGGTATGTGTGCAAATCCCCTGGTATGTGTGCAAATCTCCTGGTATGTGTGTAAATCCCCTGGTATGTGTGCATATTTCCTGGTATGTTTGCAAATATCCTGGCATGTGTGTAAATCTTCTGGTATGTGTGTAAATCTCCTGGAAGGTGTGCAAATCTCCTGGTATATGTGAAAATCTCCTGGTATGTGTGAAAATCCCCTGGTATGTGTCTAAATCCCCTGTGATGTGTATAAATCTCCTGGTATGTGTATAAATCCCCTGCTATGTGTGTAAATCCAGTGGTATGTGTATAAATCTTCTGGTATGTGTGTAAATCTTCTGGTATTTGTGCAAATCTCCTGGTATGTGTACAAATCTCCTGGTATGTGTGTAAATCCCCTTGTATGTGTATACATCTCCTGGTATGTGTGTAAATCCCATGGTATGTGTGTAAATCCCCTGGTATGTGTGTAAATCCCCTGGTATATGTGTAAATCTCCTGGTATGTGTGCAAATATCTGGTATGTGTGTAAATCTCCTGGTATGTGTGCAAATCTCCTGGTATGTATGTAAATCCCCTGGTATGTGTGTAAATCTCATGTTATGTGTATAAATCTACTGGTATGTGTGTAAATCCCCTGGTATGTGTGTAAATCCCCTGGTATGTGTGCAAATCTCCTGGTATGTGTGTAAATCCCCTGGTATATGTGTAAATCTCCTGGTATGTGTGCAAATCTCTGGTATGTGTGTAAATCTCCTGGTATGTGTGCAAATCTCCTGGTATGTATGTAAATCCCCTGGTATGTGTGTAAATCTCATGTTATGTGTATAAATCTCCTGGTATGTGTGTAAATCCCCTGGTATGTGTATAAATCTCCTGGTATGTGTATAAATCTCCTGGTATGTGTGCAAATCTGTGGTATGTGTATAAATCTCCTGGTATGTGTGCAAATCTCCTGGTATGTATGTAAATCCCCTGGTATGTGCGTAAATCTCCTGGCATGTGTATAAATCTCCTGGTATGTGTGCAAATCTCTGGTATGTGTGTAAATCTCCTGGTATGTGTGTAAATCTCCTGGTATGTGTGTAAATCCCCTGGTATGTGTGTAAATATCCTGGTATGTGTGTAAATATCCTGGTATGTGTGTAAATCTCCTGGCATGTGTTTATAAATCTCCTGGTATGTGTATAAATCTCCTGGTATGTGTGTAAATCCCCTGGTATGTGTGTAAATCTCCTGGCATGTGTGTAAATCTCCTGGTATGTGTGTAAATCTCCTGGTATGTGTATAAATCTCCTGGAATGTGTGTAAATCTCCTGGTATGTGTGCAAATCTCTGGTATGTGAGTAAATCTCCTGGTATGTGTGTAAATCCCCTGGTATGTGTGTAAATCTCCTGGTATGTGTGTAAATATCCTGGTATGTGTGTAAATCCCCTGGTATGTGTATAAATATCTGGTATGTGTGTAAATTCCATGGTATCTGTGTAAATCTCCAGGTATGTGTGTAAATCCCCTGGTATGTGTGAAAATATCTTGGTATGTGTGCAAATCTCCTCGTATGTGTGCTAATCCCTTGGTATAAGTGTAAAACTCCTGGTATGTGTGCAAATCTCCTGGTATGTGTGCAAATCTCCTGGTATGTGTGTAAATCCCCTGGTATATATGTAAATCTCCTGTTATGTGTGCAAATCTCTGGTATGTGTGTAAATCTCCTGGTATGTGTGCACATCTCCTGGTATGTGTTTAAATCTCCTGGTATGTGTGTAAATCCCCTGGTATGTGTGCAAATCCCCTGGTATGTGTGCAAATCCCCTGGTATGTGTGCAAATCTCCTGGTATGTGTGTAAATCCCCTGGTATGTGTGCATATTTCCTGGTATGTTTGCAAATATCCTGGCATGTGTGTAAATCTTCTGGTATGTGTGTAAATCTCCTGGAAGGTGTGCAAATCTCCTGGTATATGTGAAAATCTCCTGGTATGTGTGAAAATCCCCTGGTATGTGTCTAAATCCCCTGTGATGTGTATAAATCTCCTGGTATGTGTATAAATCCCCTGCTATGTGTGTAAATCCAGTGGTATGTGTATAAATCTTCTGGTATGTGTGTAAATCTTCTGGTATTTGTGCAAATCTCCTGGTATGTGTACAAATCTCCTGGTATGTGTGTAAATCCCCTTGTATGTGTATACATCTCCTGGTATGTGTGTAAATCCCATGGTATGTGTGTAAATCCCCTGGTATGTGTGTAAATCCCCTGGTATATGTGTAAATCTCCTGGTATGTGTGCAAATATCTGGTATGTGTGTAAATCTCCTGGTATGTGTGCAAATCTCCTGGTATGTATGTAAATCCCCTGGTATGTGTGTAAATCTCATGTTATGTGTATAAATCTACTGGTATGTGTGTAAATCCCCTGGTATGTGTGTAAATCCCCTGGTATGTGTGCAAATCTCCTGGTATGTGTGTAAATCCCCTGGTATATGTGTAAATCTCCTGGTATGTGTGCAAATCTCTGGTATGTGTGTAAATCTCCTGGCATGTGTGCAAATCTCCTGGTATGTATGTAAATCCCCTGGTATGTGTGTAAATCTCATGTTATGTGTATAAATCTCCTGGTATGTGTGTAAATCCCCTGGTATGTGTATAAATCTCCTGGTATATGTGTAAATCTCCTGGTATGTGTGCAAATCTGTGGTATGTGTATAAATCTCCTGGTATGTGTGCAAATCTCCTGGTATGTATGTAAATCCCCTGGTATGTGTGTAAATCTCCTGTTATGTGTATAAATCTCCTGGTATGTGTGTAAATCCCCTGGTATGCGTGTAAATCCCCTGGTATGTGTATAAATCTCCTGGTATATGTGTAAATCTCCTGGTATGTGTGTAAATCTCCTGGTATGTGAGTAAATCTCCTGGTATGTATGTAAATCCCCTGGTATGTGTGTAAATCTCCTGTTATGTGTATAAATCTCCTGGTATGTGTGTAAATCCCCTGGTATGTGTGTAAATCCCCTGGTATGTGTATAAATCTCCTGGTATATGTGTAAATCTCCTGGTATGTGTGTAAATCTCCTGGTATGTGTGTATCTGCAGGGGCATTTTTAGTGCTCACCTCTGCATATGCCCACAAAGTGTAATCCACCAGAGGGAAGCCAGATTAAGGATACAAAGTCCTTATCTTTCCCATGTACCTCTGAAAAATGGTCTGACACCATGGGAAGGAGTCCTATTTCTATGTTCCTGAGATGCTCGGTTAGTCTATACTTTACTTTATGTGGGGAGAACGAAAAGGAAAGTAAAGTATAGACTAACTGAACATCTCAGGAACATAGAAATAGGACTCCTTACCCATGGAGTGTCAGACCATTTTTCAGAGGTACATGGAAAAGATAGCAGGGATTTAAAAATCAAGGCAATTGAACATGTGAAGAGGAATGAAAGGGCGGTGATCGCCTTAGACTCCTTAGATAAAGAGAGACATATTGGATCCACACACTAGGTGTATTAGAACCTCAGGGAATGAATAGAGAAGTGGATCAGCAGCTGTTCTAGATACGTAATGTGCATGTAAAAAATATTTTAGTTTTTTTATTTGTTATATTAGGTGTATATATATTTTTCGTATCCTTAATGTGAAGCTGAATGAATCAGAACAAGTATGAAATATGGACATAGAGGGGGATCACAATATTAATGATAGACCAGATAAAAACACATAGTGGTTAAAAATACCTGGGTGCTTGTTTTTCCTTTTAATATTATTCCCATACTATATATTTTATAATATTTCTAAAGTAATCCCGTTTGTCTGTAGCTGAGGTTAAGGAAAATTTAGCAAATAGGGACAGAATACTTTTTCAGATGGAAAGCAGAATGGAGCTCAGAAGTAGGGACAGATGAAAGGTCTGTTACTGTGAGCATGTTTTCTCCAGTATTCTTTATATCGAAGACATCAATTGTAGATATACATTATAAAGTTTCATTGTATTATTATGTTTTTGGTATTTTTTATTAATTTTATTGAGGTTGAAAAATAAAAACAGCACAAAATTGCTGCATATACAGCCAGCTTAGTACTGATGGTAACAATCAACAGGGTCATTGTAACACATAACATTGTGAGGTGTTCATACTGCAATACTGCGCATATAGCAAAGTAACATTAAATCAACCTCAGTTTTTCTTATTATTAGCGAGGAAGTATCACCTTCCTTGGAACTAAAGTAAAGGGGGAGAAAAAGAGAGGCGCTTGTGTGTACCAGTAGAATACAGAAGGTTTGTATATATCCACAACAGGGTACTCACATTTTTATGGAGCATTCATACAGTGCTATCAGGCACGTACTGGGTAATCTTGCTGAGTTTCCAACGTGTGTACAGGAACACTTGTGCTTTAATTCCTTGGAACTGGAACACAGGAGCAACCCCACGTCCTCAGGCCTGAGGAGGTGCTGAGAAACGCGTCGCATGTTTACAAGGAGGGTTACTTTATGCCCTACCTGTTGGTCCCTACCTTTTTATTATTGTTTTTAATAAATTCTATTTTTTAATCAATATTGGAACCTCCACTGATCATTTCATATACTAACTACCACCTACCAACCATTACCATTGAGATTGGATTCGCCCTGTGTGGAAATCCCTGTGCGCCTCCTTGCCTCCTGGACGTGGGGTTGCTACTGTATGTGTGTATACATGTAAGCATATTTCATATTATTTGTACTAATATACACCGCTTATCTTTATATATATACTGTATGTGTGTATACATGTAAGCATATTTCATATTATTTGTACTAATATACACCGCTTATCTTTATATATATATATATATATATATACTGTATGTGTGTATACATGTAAGCATATTTCATATTATTTGTACTAATATACACCGCTTATCTTTATATATATACTGTATGTGTGTATACATGTAAGCATATTTAATATTATTTGTACTAATATACACCGCTTATCTTTATATATATATATATATATATACTGTATGTGTGTATACATGTAAGCATATTTCATATTATTTGTACTAATATACACCGCTTATCTTTATATATATACTGTATGTGTGTATACATGTAAGCATATTTCATATTATTTGTACTAATATACACCGCTTATCTTTATATATATATATATATATATATATACTGTATGTGTGTATACATGTAAGCATATTTCATATTATTTGTACTAATATACACATCTTTATATATATACTGTATGTGTGTATACATGTAAGCATATTTCATATTATGTGTACTAATATACACCGCTTATCTTTATATATATATATATATATGAACAGAAAGATGGGTGTAGGAATGGCGCTGGAAAGACACCCTATAAATATATTCAAGAGAGACTAGAGTGGTCAATTTGCTGCCTATGAATATCTATCCAGAGAAAACTGTGTCCCCAGAAACAGTTGACTTGATAGAAAAAATGTGTAATAAAGAAAGGGAAAATGGGGGAAAGAGGGAAATTCAGGAAGGCGCAACACTCTGAGTGGGGGATCCTAGATTGGGAGTACTAGGATCGGTTGGTTTAAAAAAACAGTTGAACTAGTAATAAGCAACTAGTAGAAAAATGCAAAAAGAATATCAAATATAGATATGATATAATATAAAAGAAAAGGCAATTCAGATGTTAACTATAAATTACTCTTATAAGCTGTTATTTGTTAATTGGTGGATGTCAAAGAGTATCGAGAGATAATGTATGCAATATACACACAATAGACTAGAAATGCAAATAGTGCTGTTGTTCAAATAACATAACTGATGGAGTGCCCGCTGAATAATATGTGACAAATTATGTACATGCAGACATATAACAGATTGCAGCCACCTAAAAATGCGAGAATATTCAAATGTTAGCAAAAATTAGCAAAAATAACTGTGTTGGATGCTAAAAATTATAATAGCCTGAACATGTAATAAATAATGATAATAATATTGAAACGTAATGCTGGCTATCAGTCTGTATTTCAACAGAAAAAGTCCTATAAGAGTTCAAAAATCAAGTCCAATATAGCAAGTGAGCTTCTATGGCTGTAGACGTGAACAAGAGATCCAAAATGGTTAAACAATTAAAGCAATGAATCCACGTTCCACAACGAACCCGTTGGGAGTATACTTACACTCCGTTACCTCAATCTCATGAGGTAAGTGCCGCGCAGTGTATAGGTAGTTCTCCCTCTCGGTGTCTGTGGTATAGTGAAGCGGTGTCCTTTTTCGATCCAGAGATCTCTTTAACACTCTCTCTCGAATTAAGTTCAGTCATGTAAAAGAA
The DNA here is from genome assembly GCF_027579735.1 of Bombina bombina. NCBI lineage: Eukaryota > Metazoa > Chordata > Amphibia > Anura > Bombinatoridae > Bombina > Bombina bombina. Next base: position 11,749,365 of record NC_069509.1, on the reverse strand, counting down.
AGGACATACAATAGTGCAACATTGTATGGGAATATCACACTCTTTATTAGTTAACAATTGTGCGCTTACATCAAGTAACCTCAATAATATGAGGTAATTAAAAACATAGATAAAATATTTTTTGGCCTTGAGCTTCCTTTACAAATGTTGCTGGAATCTGGTAAAATCAGTAATCAATACGGTAAAAATAAAGGAACCTGACGCGTTTTGAAGGGATATAAAACTTTTGTGCCCTTCTTCCTCAGAGGTATTTACCGAATGTAACAATAGCTGCGTATAAATACACTGAAAAGCCGGAGCGGCGGCACGCCCCCTTTCGTTAATAAGTGTAGCGATTGGTCATATACCGGATAGTTTGTGCTATTGGTTTAAAAAACAGTTGTGATGGTGTCATGTGGTGCTTCATAGATGTTATTGGGTATACACAGTTCCTATGGAAACATCGAAAACTGCGTGTGGAGACTCATCATATAGAGATCTGAAAGTTAATTTTTTTCTAAAATGTGTTTAATCACATCATCATGTATCGATAAGATGACTGAGGCTTATTTAAAAATAGTGTCTATATTAAATTAAAAGTATAGAGAAGGTAATCCTAGATGGATATGTATTTGTAATGTGTAAGTTTAGTGAAATTGTACCTATAAAGAAAGGATTCTTTACTACAAAGAAAAAGTGATAAAAAGGAAATGATTGGTTTCTCCTGATTGATGTTTAGATACTAAAAATCTTCATAGTAGGATATTGCCTTGTTTCTAGATAAAATCCTTGGCTATGTGGATTATATATATATGAAATATTCCTTTTAGGTGCTGGTGGATGAAATAGATAAGTTGAATGTAAATCGGACTTATAAAAAAGTACCGTGTAAAAAGGGTTACTAAATAGATGGATCTGAAAAACATCCGGTGAAGAGTCAAATGTGTGATTGATTAAAAAGGATAATGCATGGAAACTCCAATAAATATTAACATAAGAAATGAGTGAACTAATATAAACAGAATATGAAATGGGCAATAGATTGTATATATTAAAATTTAAAAAGATAAATAGATGAATAATTTGATTATAGAAAACTGTTAGGCTGTATTAATTCATTTACAGCTAAAGATGTCCTTAAATATAGGATAGATAGTAATATCATAAAATATATCCTAGAATTTGAGATAAATAAAAATTGAAATTTGATAATAATAGTAACAAATATTAAAATTTGGTTAAAAGAGAACTTTGTCAAATATGCAAATTTGATAATAGAAGTCCAAATAAAATTTATATTAAATATAAATTAATAAAGTTATTAATGGCAAAATAATTATTATTGCTATTATTGGAACTAAAATGTTAGGTGGCTGTACTAGAATTGTTTAAAAACTAGATCTATATAGAGATAATACTTTATATTATACTACAAAATACATGCATAGAATAGTAAAAATACAAAATATGGCTGTAGTTTAGAGTGAACAAAACTTAAATTGAATTTGGATCACATAGAGGAATAATATAATAGTTGGATGGTCTATATTGGAGTGTCTGTTGGTTGCTGACAGAGGCTAGCTGAGTATTACATCGAACCTAGTTGTCTAGATGTTCAGCTGGGTTACAAAATGGATTGTACTAATTGAATAACATAAAATTAAGTTGAAATTAAATTTAAATTGAATTGAAAATCTTAAGGCTATCTATTGTAAAGAATAACAATCATTGAGAATGAATTAATTTATATTTACATAGATAAATTAAACTAAGTGAGATAGGCAGCAAGGTCAATATCTTTATTCAATCCCTTGGGAACTAGTGTTTGGAAGGTATAGATCCAGAATGTTTCCCTCCTCCGGATATCTAGTTTCCTATCTCCTCCTCTTTTCTTTTCTGGTATATATTCTAAAATTGATCCTTTCAAACAGCTTGGATCTTTATTATGTTTTCTGAGATAGTGTGCAGACAAATTGTGATTTTTCTCTCCTATTTCTATATTATTGAGATGCTCTAAAAGTCTTTTTTGTAGGGTCTAGTGGTGCGGCCTATATACTCTAGGCCACACCCACATTCTAAAATATAGACCACATTTTCTGTGCGACAATTACATAATGAATTAATTTCATAGCTCTTTTTTGTAACAGCTGAAGTGATCGTCTTTGTGGGTTTGTTTTTCCCTAGATGGTGATCACAAGCCACACAGTTACGTCTGTTACACTTGAAAAAACCAGTTGTAGATTTGTTAAGCCAATTCTTATTTGTACCTAGTTTCTCTTTCAATTGGCTTGGTGCTAGTATATTTTTGAGATTCTGTTTTTTTTTAAATATACTGTATGTGTGTATACATGTAAGCATATTTCATATTATTTGTACTAATATACACCGCTTATATTTATATATATGTATATATATATATATATATATATATATATATATATATATATATACCATATTATTTGTACTAATATACACCGCTTATCTTTATATATATACTGTATGTGTGTATACATGTAAGCATATTTCATATTATTTGTACTAATATACACCGCTTATCTTTATATATATATATACTGTATGTGTGTATACATGTAAGCATATTTCATATTATTTGTACTAATATACACCGCTTATCTTTATATATATATATATATATATATATATACTGTATATGTGTATACATGTAAGCATATTTCATATTATTTGTACTAATATACACCGCTTATCTTTATATATATATATATATATATATACTGTATGTGTGTATACATGTAAGCATATTTCATATTATTTGTACTAATATACACCGCTTATCTTTATATATATACTGTATGTGTGTATACATGTAAGCATATTTCATATTATTTGGTTCTCAACTGGTTTTGTTGCCATTGACATAGTGCGCCCCCTATCAGGATCTCTGTAGCGAGATTATTGTTGTTTGCTTCCTTGGAACTGATAGAGTATAGAATATAATTTAAAGTATAGAATATAAAAATGATATAATATAAAATAAAATAAACTCCCTTAGTTATAAATAGAATCTATAGCGAAGCCTTCAAACTAGCACATAGAGACACTTATGGGCTCTGTCTTAATCTCAGTGGCCTCAGGAGAGGCAACTGGGAGATGTTTTGTCGATAACGACCCGCGTAGCTAACGCTGGCTTTTTTCTGGCCGCACCTTTAAAATAACTCTGGTATTGAGAGTCCACAGAATGGCTGCGTTAGGCTCCAAAAAGGGAGCGTACAGGCATATTTAACGCTACTGCAACTCTCGATACCAGAGTTGCTTACGGACGCGGCCAGCCTCAAAAACGTGCTCGTGCACGATTCCCCCATAGGAAACAATGGGGCTGTTTGAGCTGAAAAAAAAACTAACACCTGCAAAAAAGCTGCGTTCAGCTCCTAACGCAGCCCCATTGTTTGCTATAGGGAAACACTTCCTACGTCTGCACCTAACACCCTAACATGTACCCCGAGTCTAAACACCCCTAACCTTACACTTATTAACCCCTAATCTGCCGCCCCCGCTATCGCTGACCCCTGCATATTATTATTAACCCCTAATCTGCCGCTCCGTAAACCGCCGCTACTTACATTATCCCTATGTACCCCTAATCTGCTGCCCTAACATCGCCGACCCCTATATTATATTTATTAACCCCTAATCTGCCGCCCCCAACGTCGCCTCCACCTGCCTACACTTATTAACCCCTAATGTGCCGAGCGGAGCTCACAGCTATTCTAATAAATGTATTAACCCCTAAAGCTAATTCTAACCCTAACCCTAACACCCCCCTAAGTTAAATATAATTTTATTCTAACAAAATAAATTAACTCTTATTAAATAACTTATTCCTATTTAAAGCTAAATACTTACCTGTAAAATAAACCCTAATATAGCTACAATATAAATTATAATATTTATTTTACAGGCAACTTTGTAATTATTTTAACCAGGTACAATAGCTATTAAATAGTTAAGAACTATTTAATAGTTACCTAGTTAAAATAATAACAAAATTACCTGTAAAATAAATCCTAACCTAAGTTACAATTAAACCTAACACTACACTATCATTAAATTAATTAAATAAAATACCTACAATTAAACCTAACACTACACTATCAATACATTAATTAAATACAATATCTACAAATATATACAATGAAATAAACTAACTTAAATACAAAAAATAAAAAAGAACTAAGTTACAAAAAATAAAAAAATATTTACAAACATAAGAAAAATCTTACAACAATTTTAAACTAATTACACCTACTCTAAGCCCCCTAATAAAATAACAAAGCCCCCCAAAATAAAAAAATGCCCTACACTATTCTAAATTACTAAAGTTTAAAGCTCTTTTACCTTACCAGCCCTGAACAGGGCCCTTTGCGGGGCATGCCCCAAGAAGTTCAGCTCTTTTGCCTGTAAAAAAAAAATACAATACCCCCCCCCCCCCAACATTACAACCCACCATCCACATACCCCTTATCTAACCCAAACCCCCCTTAAATAAACCTAACACTAAGCCCCTGAAGATCTCCCTACCTTGAGTCGTCTTCACCCAGCTGAGCCAAATTCTTCATCCAAGCGGAGCAAGAAGAGGTCCTCCATCCGGTAGAAGTCTTCATCCAAGCGGGGCAGAAGAGGTCTTCCATCCAATTGAAGTCTTCATCCAAGCGGCATCTTCTATCGTCATCCATCCGGAGCGGAGCGGCAGCATCCTGAATACCTCCGACGCGGAACATTTATCCTGGCCGACGACTGAACGACAAATGACGGTTCCTTTAAATGACGTCATCCAAGATGGCGTCCCTCGAATTCCGATTGGCTGATAGGATTCTATCAGCTAATCGGAATTAAGGTAGGAATATTCTGATTGGCTGATGGAATCAGCCAATCAGAATCAAGTTCAATCCGATTGGCTGATCCGATCAGCCAATCAGATTGAGCTCGCATTCTATTGGCTGATCGGAACAGCCAATAGAATGCAAGCTCAATCCGATTGGCTGATTGGATCAGCCAATAGGATTGAACTTGATTCTTTTTTTTTTAAAATATATCTTTATTTACCAATTCGGTATACACATCAAATAAGAAGTAGAGCACAGGGGAACAGAATAAGAGGGACCAGGAGGATACAGAAATCTTGTAAATACAGTACAGTTAAAGCGAATACAGGAAACTTCACAGTATCTTTATATAGACAAACTTTTTCTTCATATCTTAAAGCACACTGTATTCAACCCAACATCTATGGGGATACACCTCCTGGAATTACCCCTTCAGAGAAAAAAGAAACTTTATAACAAAATTTTCTGGTTATAATTATCTAAAAAAATATTCACTTGATTCTGATTGGCTGATTCCATCAGCCAATCAGAATATTCCTGCCTTAATTCCGATTGGCTGATAGAATCCTATCAGCCAATCGGAATTCGAGGGACGCCATCTTGGATGACGTCATTTAAAGGAACCGTCATTCGTCGTTCAGTCGTCGGCCAGGATGGATGTTCCGCGTCGGAGGTCTTCAGGATGCTGCCGCTCCGCTCCGGATGGATGACGATAGAAGATGCCGCTTGGATGAAGACTTCAATCGGATGGAAGACCTCTTCTGCCCCGCTTGGATGAAGACTTCTATCGGATGGAGGGCCTCTTCTTGCTCCGCTTGGATGAAGAATTTGGCTCGGCTGGGTGAAGACGACTCAAGGTAGGGAGATCTTCAGGGGCTTAGTGTTAGGTTTATTTAAGGGGGGTTTGGGTTAGATTAGGGGTATGTGGGTGGTGGGTTGTAATGTTGGGGGGGGGTATTGTATGTTTGTTTTTTACAGGCAAAAGAGCTGAACTTCTTGGGGCATGCCCCGCAAAGGGCCCTGTTCAGGGCTGGTAAGGTAAAAGAGCTTTGAACTTTAGTAATTTAGAATAGGGTAGGGCATTTTTTTATTTTGGGGGCTTTGTTATTTTATTAGGGGGCTTAGAGTAGGTGTAATTAGTTTAAAATTGTTGTAAGATTTTTCTTATGTTTGTAAATATTTTTTTATTTTTTGTAACTTAGTTCTTTTTTATTTTTTGTACTTTAGTTAGTGTATTTCATTGTAGTTATTTGTAGACATTGTATTTAATTAATGTATTGATAGTGTTAGGAAAGTGAAACGTAGATGCTATGAGCATATTTACAACATAGAACAAGGTCTAAAGACACATAGTGTGTCTGATCACTTCCGTGAGTTCCATAACAAGGACCCTAGTAGTCTTAAAATTAGTATTTTAGAAACAGTATCTGTGACTTCTAATCCCCACCAAAGATTAACAGAATTAAGAAAAAGAGAAACGAAGTGGATTCAGTTGTTAGATTGCTTGGTTCCAAAAGGGTTAAACATAGATTTGGATCTCCAAGCATTCATGATTTGATTGTAATAATTTATTAACTAATTATCATAGGTACACTTTTACAAGTAACAACTATTCTAAAGAGATCAAGGCAAGTCAATAAGCAGTAAAAAAAATTTAAAAAAAATTTTAAGTTAGTTTTTTTATGAATTTAAAGTCTTAGGGTTTTAACAGTGTAAATTTTTAAATTTTTAAATTATAGGAAAGCACACATTAGTGAGGATTAGAATGGGTGTTGGTACATCACTATTACTAACAATAGGAGGTATATAAAGGATAAAGTAAAGTCTATATCCCTTTAAGGAATTCTTAAATACTAGTAGAGTGTGTAGTAAGCAAGAGCCCCATAATCGCTATTCAAAAGCACAAAATAATGATATGTTCGTATATTTAGGTATATTATAAGACGTTGTTGTTTTGTTTTGTATTGCCAAACATATTCATTCAGTTTTACTGCAATATGCATTCTGTGTAATGTTGTGTTTTAAATTTTAATCAGAATATCAACATCTGCGACTCACATCTGACTTACCACAAATGAGACACATTGTTTGTTAGTGGGTGTGTCGGATCGGAGTCTACGATAGGCCTATAGTTCAACCAATGGAAACATAGCTGGACGTTTAAGAAGAGGATCCCCGCGAAATAAGTTATCACACCCTGAGTCTTGAGAAAGTCCCGACAAAGGAGGACGAAACGCGTAGACATCAATAGGGACACTGTTGATAGACATTTATATTCATTTGTTCTTACAAGTACTTGTTTATCCGTCATCATTTGGGTTATTAACATCTGAGCCTGGGGTTTTCACGGAGACGCCATAATCGATCCCAGTGTGAAGAGCCAAGAGAGAAACTGTGATCCAGCGGACTGTTAATACCTAAAGGCTTGAATATTGCTAACTTCTTGTAAGTGCAATTTGTTTTTAGCGCATGATATAATAAAAAAAAGTTTTACCTTGAGTTGCGGTTGCGCTCTGTTCCCTTTTTGTGTTCGCAGCTTCCCGTGGTTTGGGCGCTCTTCAGCGTCTAACGAGCATCAAAGCAGCACCGCTCTCAACAACAGAGACAGGAGGATCTTTATTCTGACATTCGAATATATGTTTAAGTTTACCATACTCCTGGGGACATCGAGGTGAGATAGGTAGCACATGTCAAGCTACTTTTTAGTTTGTTTTAATGTTATATGTAACAGTTAGGTGATGTTTTATTTTTGAATATTGCATTTGTCAATTCAATTGATTCTCAACATTGTTCATATTGACTGTGTTGTTCTTTTGTGTAATAGGAGTGCTTAGCAGTCGGCTCACGTAGACATTTTTACATTGTGAATTTTTACTTTGTATGCTAATCTTGTAACCGGTCTAGTGTGTAGAGTACAGCCAGCTGATAATAGGTTACAGTAGGCTCTACAGCAGTGGTCAGTTAGCGCAGTGTTAGGGTAATAGTATAGTTTTTTTCTTAAATAAAGATTTTTCACAGCAGCATGACAGACACTGCAGCTGAGGCAAGCACCAGTTCCACCATCGATGTTCCAAACTCGTATTTCAATCGTAATAGGGCTATCAACTTACTTGAGTCAACAGTTCCCGATGTATCTAAAGGGGATCCTCATGAATTATTTATTACATTAGAAAAATTACTTGTCGCAGATGCCAAAGATTGGCATGATTTGATTTTGCTGGACAATTATGTAATGCACAACGTAATTCCAAGAGGGTTGCGTATTAAAAAATTCCCAGCTTTCCAATTAGATGAAGTGGAGTATACTTCTGAATGGGATAGTGCATTACATGATTGTTCAGTAACATTAATTAAAATCTTAATCAAATATAGGGAAAATAAATTACAAAAACTTAAAATAGAAATACAGGATATAATGGAAAAAATCATTCCCTTTGAAAATATAGAGAAATGGAAAAAAATCAGAGAGGACATTAAGATGCGAGTTCAAAAAATAGAAGATGAACTACTTATTGCTAAAACTAATAAGCTTAAAAGAGATTTGGATGACTATAAAAATGATAGAGTGTACAACTATAACAAAGGAAGGGGACAGGGCAGTTATCATAGAACTAACAATTCAAGACAGAGTACCAACACCAATCAAATCCACACACATACATTACCTAAAGATATACTTAAGATCAAAGGTAATCCTAATGGTCAGCACGTTACCCAACAGGATGATCCACAAATTATCAGAGATAATTCAGTTAATGAAAGGCATCGTAAAGATCAGTCAAATAGTTATGACATTAACAGGGAATACAAGAACAAAAGCGTATATGGTGCTAGACCTAAAGATAATACAGTTTATCAAAATAAAAATCCTGGATACCATAGGAATTTCAATAAACATCCTTCACAAAATGATGGTAGAAGACAGTACAATCAGGCCAATGATATGCATTATAGAAATTCTCCCAGTAGTAACATAGGGTCCCATTGGAACCATAATTATCAACACAACTATAACAAAGAACCCAAGTCTCCAGCAATACAGAGTCTTGAATGGAGGGGCCCTCATTTTTTAGAGCAGGGTCAAGGTCCACATCCCCCATGGTCACAAACGAACAATTGGGGAGAACCATTAATGACAAACAGGGAGAACAGAAAGAGACCAAGAGAGGGAAGAGAGTGGGAACCAAACGAGGAAAGCGAAGTGGTAAAAGAACCAAAGAAACAGAGAGAAAGGAACAACATCTAGAGAGAGCCAAAGATAACATTTTCAATTTATCTAGTACTGAATTAACCAACTCAGATATATTGTTGCTAAACAAAGGGCTTAAATTTGCCCCTAAACAACTCCCAAATAAATTTGAGACCTATATTGACCTCCAGAAGTTTGTACGCAAACTAAACCTCAAGAGGTATTATACAAAGACTAATACAACTTACAAAGCAGTAAACATGAAAGACCAGATAGAAAACATTTGGGATAAAAAAGATGTTGAAACTCTGAGGATTCTCAATGAGCTCAAAGATACAAGAGATGTAGAAAATGGTGTGAACTCAGAATTGGACGACTTGTTAGAATTAAGTTTACATGATTCTGAGGTTGAAATAAAACACAGTAACTTTAAACGCCCATCTTCTTTTAATCCCACGTCCACGCAGGGAGAATATATTCCAGTATTCAATACATTAATGACTGAAGAACTAAATAGATATTTTGATTCAGGTACCTTCAAGAATAAGTTTAAGTTTAAAGACAATTTAAGTCAGCAAGAACGAATATCTCTTAACAAGTTGAAAAACGATAAACAGTTGGTCATAAGACAGGCGGATAAGGGTGGGGGGATTATTGTCCAGAACAGGGCAGATTACTTAAATGAAGCTTCTAGACTTTTGGGAGATACTCAAACTTATGAAAAATTATGCAGAGATCCCACGGTCGAATATAATAAACAGCTGTTAAGCATCTTAAGTGAGGCTAAAAATGAATCTATCCTGAACAATGAGGAATATGGATTTATATATAATCCCCACCCAAAGATACCCATTTTCTATCATATTCCTAAACTACATAAAGATCCATGCAATCCCCCTGGCCGTCCCATTATTTCAGGGGTGGAATCAATCACCAGTAATTTATCCACTTATATTGACTTTTTTATGCAGCCAATCGTGAAAGAAATCAAATCGTATGTTAAAGACACGTTGGATGTTATCACTCAATTAGAAGGTTTACTATGGAATGAGAATTATGTGTGGATAACATGCGACGTGTCTTCCTTATACACCAGTATTCCTCATAAAGAAGGAATAGAAGCTTTCAACTCTGTAGGTGCTAATAGTGGCATATCAAATAAACAGCTTGAGTTTTTAATCACAGCAATAGATTTTATATTAAGTAAGAATTACTTTAATTTTCAGGGTAATTTTTATAGACAAATCCAAGGGACGGCCATGGGTACCCCGATGGCACCTTCGTACGCTAATATATATATGGCCCAATTTGAAGATATGAAAATTTGGAATAATAACCCCTTTGCAAAGTATATCGTCAAGTATCTGAGATACATTGACGATATTATCATTATATGGCAAGGAGAGGAACTATTGGCCACAGAATTTATCAATTATATGAATATCAATACTTTTAATCTATCATTTACTAGCAAAATGTCCAAATCTAGTATTGAATTTTTGGACGTTGAATTTTTCAGTGAAGGTAGTCCAAATACTGTAATGGTAAAAAATTTCCGCAAACCCACGGACAGTAACGGATTCCTAAATGCCAATAGTGGCCATAAGAGATCATGGATACAAAATATCCCTTACGGGCAATTCCGTAGGGTACGAAGAAATTGCACAAAATTAGAGGATTTCAGTAGGGAAGCTGACGTGTTAGAAATGAAGTTCCTAGAAAAGGAGTATGATAAAAAGCTGATAACAGAAGCAAGAAGTAGGAATACAGTGTGTAGTAGGGACTCACTATTATGTTCCAAAAAGAGAACTATTAATGAAGGATCTGAGCATAATACAATTAGGTTCATAACCACGTATAATGAAGGGGCTGGTTTCTTTAAGAAAATTCTGAATAAACATTGGGGTATCTTGAAGGCAGACCCATTACTTAAGGACGCAATTAAAGATAAACCGAATATTGTGTATAAGAAAAATAGGAGCCTAAAAAATATATTAGCCCCCTCCAAATTACTGATGTTAGACCAGAATAAACAAGGTGGCCTGGGAACATTAGACCAATGGGCAAAAGGGAAACCAGGGACCTTTAAATGTGGCCGAAAAAACTGTTGCATGTGCCCCTTGATCTGGAATAGGGATTCCATTAAGGACACAAGTCATTCTAAATCATTTCCCATCAAATCAAGAGGCACCTGTCAATCAACATATGTGGTCTATAGCCTAACATGTAAATGTGGGTGTGTCTATGTAGGAAGGACAAAAAGGAAAGTGAAACGTAGATGCTATGAGCATATTTACAACATAGAACAAGGTCTAAAGACACATAGTGTGTCTGATCACTTCCGTGAGTTCCATAACAAGGACCCTAGTAGTCTTAAAATTAGTATTTTAGAAACAGTATCTGTGACTTCTAATCCCCACCAAAAATTAACAGAATTAAGAAAAAGAGAAACGAAGTGGATTCAGTTGTTAGATTGCTTGGTTCCAAAAGGGTTAAACATAGATTTGGATCTCCAAGCATTCATGATTTGATTGTAATAATTTATTAACTAATTATCATAGGTACACTTTTACAAGTAACAACTATTCTAAAGAGATCAAGGCAAGTCAATAAGCAGTAAAAAAATTTTAAAAAAATTTTAAGTTAGTTTTTTTATGAATTTAAAGTCTTAGGGTTTTAACAGTGTAAATTTTTAAATTTTTAAATTATAGGAAAGCACACATTAGTGAGGATTAGAATGGGTGTTGGTACATCACTATTACTAACAATAGGAGGTATATAAAGGATAAAGTAAAGTCTATATCCCTTTAAGGAATTCTTAAATACTAGTAGAGTGTGTAGTAAGCAAGAGCCCCATAATCGCTATTCAAAAGCACAAAATAATGATATGTTCGTATATTTAGGTATATTATAAGACGTTGTTGTTTTGTTTTGTATTGCCAAACATATTCATTCAGTTTTACTGCAATATGCATTCTGTGTAATGTTGTGTTTTAAATTTTAATCAGAATATCAACATCTGCGACTCACATCTGACTTACCACAAATGAGACACATTGTTTGTTAGTGGGTGTGTCGGATCGGAGTCTACGATAGGCCTATAGTTCAACCAATGGAAACATAGCTGGACGTTTAAGAAGAGGATCCCCGCGAAATAAGTTATCACACCCTGAGTCTTGAGAAAGTCCCGACAAAGGAGGACGAAACGCGTAGACATCAATAGGGACACTGTTGATAGACATTTATATTCATTTGTTCTTACAAGTACTTGTTTATCCGTCATCATTTGGGTTATTAACATCTGAGCCTGGGGTTTTCAAGGAGACGCCATAATCGATCCCAGTGTGAAGAGCCAAGAGAGAAACTGTGATCCAGCGGACTGTTAATACCTAAAGGCTTGAATATTGCTAACTTCTTGTAAGTGCAATTTGTTTTTAGCGCATGATATAATAAAAAAAAGTTTTACCTTGAGTTGCGGTTGCGCTCTGTTCCCTTTTTGTGTTCGCAGCTTCCCGTGGTTTGGGCGCTCTTCAGCGTCTAACGAGCATCAAAGCAGCACCGCTCTCAACAACAGAGACAGGAGGATCTTTATTCTGACATTCGAATATATGTTTAAGTTTACCATACTCCTGGGGACATCGAGGTGAGATAGGTAGCACATGTCAAGCTACTTTTTAGTTTGTTTTAATGTTATATGTAACAGTTAGGTGATGTTTTATTTTTGAATATTGCATTTGTCAATTCAATTGATTCTCAACATTGTTCATATTCACTGTGTTGTTCTTTTGTGTAATAGGAGTGCTTAGCAGTCGGCTCACGTAGACATTTTTACATTGTGAATTTTTACTTTGTATGCTAATCTTGTAACCGGTCTAGTGTGTAGAGTACAGCCAGCTGATAATAGGTTACAGTAGGCTCTACAGCAGTGGTCAGTTAGCGCAGTGTTAGGGTAATAGTATAGTGTTAGGTTTAATTGTAGGTATTTTATTTAATTAATTTAATGATAGTGTAGTGTTAGGTTTAATTGTAACTTAGGTTAGGATTTATTTTACAGGTAATTTTGTTATTATTTTAACTAGGTAACTATTAAATAGTTCTTAACTATTTAATAGCTATTGTACCTGGTTAAAATAATTACAAAGTTGCCTGTAAAATAAATATTAATACTAAAATAGCTATAATGTAATTATAATTTATATTGTAGCTATATTAGGATTTATTTTATAGGTAAGTATTTAGCTTTAAATAGGAATAATTTATTTAATAAGAGTTAATTAATTTCGTTAGATTAAAATTATATTTAAGTTAGGGGGGTGTTAGTGTTAGGGTTAGACTTAGCTTTAGGGGTTAATACATTTATTAGAATAGTGGTGAGCTCCAGTCGGCAGATTAGGGGTCAATAATTGAAGTTAGGTGTCGGCGATGTTAGGGAGGGCAGATTAGGGGTTAATATTATTTATTATAGGGTTAGTGAGGCGGATTAGGGGTTAATAACTTTATTATAGTAGCGGTGCGGTCTGCTCGGCTGATTAGGGGTTAATAAGTGTAGGCAGGTGGAGGCGACGTTGAGGGGGGCAGATTAGGGGTTAATAAATATAATATAGGGGTCGGCGGTGTTAGGGGCAGCAGATTAGGGGTACATAAGGATAACTTAAGTAGCGGAGCTTTGCGGTCAGCAGATTAGGGGTTAATTATTGTAGGTAGCTGGCTGCGACGTTGTGGGGGGCAGGTTAGGGGTTAATAAATATAATACAGGGGTCGGCGGTGTTAGGGGCAGCAGATTAGGGGTACATAAGTATAACGTAGGTGGCGGTCGGCAGATTAGGGGTTAAAAAAATGTAATCGAGTGGCGGCGATGTGGGGGGACCTCGGTTTAGGGGTACATAGGTAGTTTATGGGTGTTAGTGTACTTTAGAGCACAGTAGTTAAGAGCTTTATGAACCGGCGTTAGCCCAAAAAGCTCTTAACTCCTGTTTTTTTTCTGCGGCTGGAGTTTTGTCGTTAGATTTCTAACGCTCACTTCAGCCACGACTCTAAATACCGGAGTTAGAAAGATCCCATTGAAAAGATAGGATACGCAATTTACGTAAGGGGATCTGCGGTATGGAAAAGTTGCGGCTGAAAAATGAGCGTTAGACCCTTTTTTGACTGACTCCAAATACCGGCGGTAGCCTAAAACCAGCGTTAGGAGCCTCTAACGCTGGTTTTCACGGCTACCGCCAAACTCCAAATCTAGGCCTTAGTTAGCAAGTGATGTTGATCAGTCCTGCTGATCTAGGTAGGGTAAATAGATTCAGCACTATGGTATTGTGTAAGAGTAAATACTAAGGGAGTAGTTGATATTGCGGTATAGGCAAGATAAACTGCATATGCAGTCCTCCTAATCTAGGAGGCTCATTAATTACATGGGGGGGAGGTGGTGGTTTAGTTGCCGGGGATTGCAGGGACTAAAGGATTAAACTATTATACGTTTGGAGTAGAGGCGGTTTACTGGGAAAAATTTACCTTCGATGAGCCCATGCCAATAGATATATATACCATTAGATTTTGGGACAGCAAGGTTATTACAGGACAGAATAAAGGGTAAGTTTAAATAATGCCGGGAATATTAATCTGTGAGTTTACCTTGAAATAAGAACTCTTGTAGGGCCTATTAATAAAAGGGATACCAGTGGGCTTGTTGTGTTATCTGTTTAAGTACTGATACTTGAAGGGTGAAGATCAAAATGTATGTAACCTCCGGATGCAATAAAAGGCTAGGGTCTCTTCTGAAAAGGTAGCGTTGCCTCAGTGTAAAACGACAATTGTAGCCAGCACTACAACATTAAATATTATGTCCTATACCCTGCAACAGGTACCTGCACTAAAAAACATAAGAATATTACAACAAGAGGCAACACGCACCATACTAAGCCGGAGAGCATCAAATCAAGGTACAACACCCGATCCTACATTCATGGCATAAGGTTATTATCTGAGAGAACTGTATATACATAGAAACATGTCATACATCACTATAACTGGACATGATGGGAAACAGCATGCAATCATACTAATCTTCACAGGGAGTTATTACAACTGCAGTTAAGAACTGACATTAGAGAAGAGTGCTGAGAATAAGTCACTAGGTAAATAAAATACTAACAGACAATATTATGAGATACCACCAATGAATCACTTCTGTGGCTAAAATTACTTAAATGTGGATGTCAATGAAGCTAATAATATGTAAAATTAGGGAATCCTGCACACAGATACGGAGAGGCTTTTCAAATAGATGTCCAGAGACTATTTACATAGCTAGTATCTGCTAATTATCTATAGAGTAGTAACAAAGGGTTCTGCATTAGGGGCTGCATCACTTATATTCAGAGTCTTAGGCATGTCAGATTTCAATAAGGTAATTGGCATATGAGACTTCAGTGTGAAGCAGAGAAGATAGATACTTGCCATATATATAGGAGAACATAGATATGTGAATATTGTTCAGGACAAATGAACAGCTAAATCTCTAATTAGCAGATACATTAGTAACAAAGCAAACTTGTAATATAGATAAGTAATAATTCCTATTATAAGCAGCCCACCTAGTATTACCCAATGAGGTAGTAAGGAGAAACAGAAGGAGGGAATTAGTGTGTACTGGTTAAATCAGGGATAGAAGTTCTTAAAGGGCCATGATACCCAAATGTTGAAACACTTGAAAGTGATGCAGCATAGCTGTAAAAAGCTGACTAGAAAATATCTTAACATCTCTATGTAAAAAAAAAAAAAAAAAAAAGATATTTTATCTAAAAAATTCCTCAGTAGCCACATCCCATTGTAAAGGACCTCTAAGCAGCAAATCAGTATGTCTGTCCCGGGACAGGTAAGGGAGTGAGTCTTGTGCACTCTCATGTTATTTCCCTATTCAGTCTAAGGAAGTTTACTATGAAATCTCATGAGATCACAGTAAAAGAGTTCATGACCTCAGCACTGTTGATGCTGATTAACTGCAGTTAATTTCTTCCTTCCTTCCTTCTTTTTTTTTTTTTTTTTTACCTGCAGCTGAGCAACAGGTGAAGTATATTTTTTTACACAGCACTTACTCTGGTGAGCTGAGGAGATTGTGAGGTAAAATATCTCCCTTTTTTACACAGAGATGCTCAGGTGATATTTTCCTGTCAGCTTTTTACAGTTCTACTGCATCAGTTTCAAGTGATTTAGCATATGAGTATTATGTCCCTTTAATTGCTCACATGTGGCTTATGAATATATTTGCTTAAATTGTGAAATAACAGGCATACCTTTAACACATTAAACTGAACTGCCATAAAATTATGAGTTGCTTTAAACCAACCTATTATTATGTATAACACCTCTGTAGATTTATAGGGCTCTATTTAACAAGCTCCGTAAGGAGCTTGATGCCCCGTGTTTCTGGCGAGCCTGCAGACTCGCCAGAAACAACAGTTATGAAGCAGCGGTCACAAAGACCGCTGCTCCATAACCTGTCCGTCTGCTCTGACAGACATCGCCACAATACAACCCGATCGATTGACACCCCCCTGCTGGCGGCCTATTGGCCCCGAGTCTGCAGGGGGCGGCGTTGCATCAGCAGCTCTTGTGAGCTGCTGGTGCAATGCTGAATACGGCGAGCATATTGCTCGCCATATTCAGCGAGGTCTGGCGGATCTGATCCGCAGTGTCGGACCTGATAACTATGGGCCATAGTCTAGTTGATTGATCTCTGACTTACAAACTTGTATACAAAACAAAGGGACATAGCAAACTCCTGAATAAGCAGAACCTTTCCTCCTACTTGTGTCCCACATACATCAGATAAGTAGTGTGTCTGCAGAGGGCAACTCCATAGAAGTAGAACTGGGAATCTTGCAGAAGGCAAGTAATATACGGCTAGATTTAGAGTTTGGCGTTAGCCGTCAAAACCAGCGTTAGAGGCTCCTAACGCTGGTTTTGGGCTACCGCTGGTATTTAGAGTCAGTCAGGAAAGGGTCTAACGCTCACATTGCAGCCGCGACTTTTCCATACCGCAGATCCCCCTACGCCATTTGAGTATCCTATCTTTTCAATGGGATCTTTCTAACGCTGGTATTTAGAGTCTTGGCTGAAGTGAGCGTTAGAAATCTAACAACAAAACTCCAGCCGCAGAAAAAAGTCAGGAGTTAAGAGCTTTCTGGGCTAACGCCGGTTCATAAAGCTCTTAACTACTGTGCTCTAAAGTACACTAACACCCATAAACTACCTATGTACCCCTAAACCGAGGCCCCCCCACATCGCCGCCACTCTATTAAAAAAATGTAACCCCTAATCTGCCGACCGCACACCGCCGCCAGCTACGTTATCCCTATGTACCCCTAATCTGCTGCCCCTAACACCGCCGACCCCTATATTATATTTATTAACCCCTAATCTGCCGCCCCAATGTCGCCTCCACCTACCTACAATTATTAACCCCTAATCTGCCGACCGGACCTCACCGCCACTATAATAAATGTATTAACCCCTAATCCCCCTCACTCCCGCCTCAATAACCCTATAATAAATAGTATTAACCCCTAATCTGCCCTCCCTAACATCGCCGACACCTAACTTCAAGTATTAACCCCTAATCTGCCGACCGGACCTCATCGCTACTATAATAAAGTTATTAACCCCTAATCCGCCTCACTCCCGCCTCAATAACCCTATAATAAATAGTATTAACCCCTAATCTGCCCTCCCTAACATTGCCGACACTTAACTTCAAGTATTAACACCTAATCTGCCGACCGGACCTCACCGCTACTCTAATAAATTTTTAAACCCCTAAAGCTAAGTCTAACCCTAACCCTAACACCCCCCTAAATTAATTATAATTTAAATCTAACGAAATAAATTAACGCTTATTAAATAAATTATTCCTATTTAAAGCTAAATACTTACCTGTAAAATAAACCCTAATATAGCTACAATATAAATTATAATTATATTGTAGCTATTTTAGGATTAATATTTATTTTACAGGCAACTTTGTATTTATTTTAACCAGGTACAATAGCAATTAAATAGTTAATAAGTATTAAATGGCTACCTAGTTAAAATAATTACAAAATTACCTGTAAAATAAATCCTAACCTAAGTTACAATTAAACCTAACACTACACTATCAATAAATTAATTAAATACAATACCTACAAATAAAATACAATTAAATAAACTAACTAAAGTACAAAAAATAAAAAAGAACTAAGTTACAAAAAATAAAAAAATATTTACAAACATTAGAAAAATATTACAACAATTTTAAACTAATTACACCTACTCTAAGCCCCCTAATAAAATAACAAAGCCCCCCAAAATAAAAAAATGCCCTACCCTATTCTAAAATTAAAATAGAAAAGCTCTTTTACCTTACCAGCCCTTAAAAGGGACCTTTGCGGAGCATGCCCCAAAGAATTCAGCTCTTTTGCCTGTAAAAAAAAACATACAATACCCCCCCAACATTACAACCCACCACCCACATACCCCTAATCTAACCCAAACCCCCCTTAAATAAACCTAACACTAAGCCCCTGAAGATCTCCCTACCTTGTCTTCACCACACCGGGTCCCGGTCGGTCCAGAAGAGCCTCCGAAGTCTTCATCCAAGCCCAAGCGGGGGCTGAAGAGTGACGTCCATCCTCCGGCTGAAGTCTGGATCCAAGCGGCGGCTAAAGAATTCCATCTTCGGGCAGAAGTCTTCATCCTATCCGGGCAGAACAGTCGATCCGGACTGGCAAACATCTTCATCCAAGCCGCATCTTCTATGTTCTTCCATCCGATGACGACCGGCTCCATCTTGAAGACCTCCGGCGCGGATCCATCCTCTTCTTCCAACGACTAGACGACAAATGAAGGTTCCTTTAAGGGACGTCATCCAAGATGGCGTCCCTCGAATTCCGATTGGCTGATAGGATTGGGCTTGGATGAAGACTTCGGAGGCTCCTCTGGACCGATCGGGACCCGGTGTGGTGAAGACAAGGTAGGGAGATCTTCAGGGGCTTAGTGTTAGGTTTATTTAAGGGGGGTTTGGGTTAGATTAGGGGTATGTGGGTGGTGGGTTGTAATGTTGGGGGGGTATTGTATGGTTTTTTTTTACAGGCAAAAGAGCTGAATTCTTTGGGGCATGCCCCGCAAAGGGCCCTTTTAAGGGCTGGTAAGGTAAAAGAGCTTTTCTATTTTAATTTTAGAATAGGGTAGGGCATTTTTTTATTTTGGGGGGCTTTGTTATTTTATTAGGGGGCTTAGAGTAGGTGTAATTAGTTTAAAATTGTTGTAATATTTTTCTAATATTTGTAAATATTTTTTTATTTTTTGTAACTTAGTTCTTTTTTATTTTTTGTACTTTAGTTAGTTTATTTAATTGTATTTATTTGTAGGTATTGTATTTAATTAATTTATTGATAGTGTAGTGTTAGGTTTAATTGTAATTTAGGTTAGGATTTATTTTACAGGTAATTTTGTAATTATTTTAACTAGGTAGCCATTAAATAGTTATTAACTATTTAATAGCTATTGTACCTGGTTAAAATAAATACAAAGTTGCCTGTAAAATAAATATTAATCCTAAAATAGCTACAATATAATTATAATTTATATTGTAGCTATATTAGGGTTTATTTTACAGGTAAGTATTTAGCTTTAAATAGGAATAATTTATTTAATAAGAGTTAATTTATTTCGTTAGATTTAAATTATATTTAATTTAGGGGGGTGTTAGTGTTAGGGTTAGAATTAGCTTTAGGGGTTAAAAAATTTATTAGAGTAGCGGTGAGGTCCGGTCGGCAGATTAGGTGTTAATACTTGAAGTTAAGTGTCGGCAATGTTAGGGAGGGCAGATTAGGGGTTAATACTATTTATTATAGGGTTATTGAGGCGGGAGTGAGGCGGATTAGGCGTTAATAACTTTATTATAGTAGCTGTGAGGTCCGGTCGGCAGATTAGGGGTTAATTATTGTAGGTAGCTGGCGGCGACGTTGTGGGGGGCAGATTAGGGGTTAATAAATATAATATCGGGTTGGCAGTGTTATGGGCAGCAGATTAGGGGTACATAGGTATAATGTAGGTTGCGGCGGTGTACGGAGCGGCAGATTAGGGGTTAATAATAATATGCAGGGGTCAGCGATAGCGGGGGCAGCAGATTAGGGGTTAATAAGTGTAAGGTTAGGGGTGTTTAGACTCTGGGTACATGTTAGGATGTTAGGTGCAAATTTAGGAAGTGTTTCCCCATAGGAAACAATGGGGCTGCGTTAGGAGCTGAACGCTGCTTTTTTGCAGGTGTTAGGTTTTTTTTCAGCTCAAAATGCCCCATTGTTTTCTATGGGGGAATCGTGCACGAGCACGTTTTTGAAGCTGGCCGCGTCCGTAAGCACCGCTGGTATTTAGAGTTGCAGTGGCGGTAAATTATGCTATACGCTCCCTTTTTGGAGCCTAACGCAGCCATTCTGTGAACTCTAAATACCAGCGGTATTTAAAAGGTGCGGGGGGAAAAAAGCCAGCGTTAGCTACGCGGGTCGTTACCGACAAAACTCTAAATCTAGGCGCTAGGGTTTGTTATTTTTTGTAACTTAGTTGTTAGTTTTTTGTAACTTTGTAATTTTTTATTGAAGTTTTAAATTATTTGAGTAGGGTTAGGTTTTTAACTACATAATATATTTTATTTAATTTGTAGTTTAATGTAATTTTAGTATAATAGTTAGGGTAGATTAATTATTAGTTTAATATAGTTTAATGTAATTTTAGTATAATAGGGTAGGTTTATTAGTAGTTTAATATAGTTTAATTTAATTCTAAAGGTAAGTTTAAATTTATTATAAGATAGGGATGAGTTAATATTTAATATAAAGTTAGCGGGTTGTTAGGTTTAGAGGTTAAAAGGTTTAGTAAGTGGTACTGATGTGGGAGGCCAGGGGTTTAGGGGTTAATAACTTTATTTAGTTGCGGTGGGCTCCGGGAGCGGCGGGATAGGGGTTTATACTTTTATGTAGGCGGCGGCGGTGTCAGGCTGCAGATTAGGGGTTAATAACATAATGTAGGTGGCGGCGGTGTCGGGGCAGCAGATTAGGGGTTAATAAGTATAATGTAGGTGGCGGTGGTGTCGGGGTGGCAGATTAGGGGTTAATAAGTATAATGTAGGTGGCGGCTGTGTCGGGGCGGCAGATTAGGGGTTAATAAGTATAATGTAGGTGGCGGGCGGCAGATTAGGGGTTAATAAGTATAATGTAGGTGGCGGCCGTGTAGGGGGCAGCAGATTAGGGGTGTTTAGACTCGGGGTTCATGTTAGGGTGTTAGGTGTAAACATAAATTTTATTCTCCCATAGGAATCAATATCGGGCAGCAGCGAACATGAGCTTTCGCTGCTTTCAGACTCCCATTGATTCCTATGGCATCCGCCGCCTCCAGGGCGGCGGATTGAAAAGCAGGTACGCTGGGCCGGAATAGTGGTTAGCATACCTGTTAGACATTTGTTAACTAGCAAAAGTAGTCAGATAGTGCAGAATTTGCATTCTGAACATCTGTAGTGACGTAAGCATCAATCTGTGTCGGACTGAGACCGGCGAATCGTATGTTACGTCACAAAATTCTACTTTTGCCGGTCTGTAGGGTTTGATAAATAAGGGGAATCAGGCTCGCCACAATTACGCTGCGGAATTCCAGCGTATTTGCAGTTGACGACTTGATAAATATCCCTCTGTATCTCAAGTGCTCTGTCGCATCACCATGCATCGGCCAGCTGTTTCTCAAGCAGCGAGAAGTGCACCTTTAAAAGGTTGCATATCTTCTCCATCAGGTTATCTGTATAAGGCTCCATCTTTTCTACTCACTTTAGTATTATGCAGGAGGCTGTTTATGTTATCCTTCCCTGTATTATAGGCTGTTCATAAGATGCTACCCGATCGTGATGGAGCCTGCTTTTCAATCGTCTTGTCCCAGACTGTATTACCAATTTGGGGGTAAAACTGTAGTGGTTCTCTGTAGGTACAATCAAAGGAACTTAGGCTGCTAGCTCCTATGATGGCGACTCTTGCCACGTGGTTGTACTGAAAGACAAGAGCTTGCGGTGCATTTACAAGGTAGTTTCTTTGTCCATTTTGTGTTCCTAGGGTAGGTTTAAGGTCTTGGGTATTTTCGCTAGGGAATAAAGCTTGTATATAGTCAGTTACCCAAAATATTAGAGCTATAATCCAGGAGCTCCCCAGGAACACGTCGAGTTGTTTCAGTAGCTGGCTCCACCCCGTATTATTATGTTTAACTGTGTCCAAGCATTTTTCAAAATTCCAGACTGTGACCGTGATGAGTGAAAGTCCTGCGACGCGGCAATGTATTTAAAAGGGATCTGACGTGATATTGAGAATGCCGGGAAAATATTAAAAAGTGCCGACATTACTCTTTAAAGGCAGTATCTTCGAGAGGCGTTTTACTATACATGGCAATGGGTGGTGATGCTGGCAAAATATTCCAAGCAGCATCGGCACCAACGTTGGCAATGTAAACTAAACGATCCCTTAAAATATATAGCACCGAGCCTAATAAATATACCTATGTACCACTAAACTGACATAACCCACCACGGCAAACTAATCCTACTCTAATTAACACTATCAAAAATAAAAACACAGTTATGTCTATACCAAAACTAAGGCCTCCTTTAAAAAAAAAAAAAACACCACAAAATAAAAAAACCTAAAGTGAAAACTAAACGTTACTATAACAATTGCGCTCAGAAAGGCTTTTTTGTAGGGCATTGCCCTAAAGTGACACAGATCTTTTTCACTTAAAAACTACAACCCCATTAAGCAATAAAAGTAATCCTCACTCCCAAAAAAGCCTAATCTATAAAAAGCCCTAAACTAAATAATAACCCTATCCTAAAAAAAGATTGCAATGAAAAGGGCATTTGGTTGGGCATTGCCAAATGTGTATCTCTTTGTGGGGGGTAGGTGTTAGGTAGTTAAGTAGTGTAGGGGTAATTTTCGTTGGGGGTTGTGGCAGATTAGTGGTTAATATGTTAGGGGGCTTATTGTGTAGGGGGTTGTGGCAGTATAGGGGTTAATAGTTTAGGGGTGGTTAGGTCTGTAGGTTATGGCAAATTAGGGGTTATTAATGAAGGTTGCGCTGGGGGTGAGGATGCATAAGGGGTTAATAGTTTATTTTAGTATTACATTTATATACAACTTTCAAATGATAAGTATTGTATCTAATTCAAAATGGAATTATTTTTCATTTGTCATTTTATTATTTTAAACATAAATATATCATTTAAATGATGGGCAGCTGCTTTGTGCGCTTATTGTCTTTGCTATAGATTTTACCTTACTCCGAGCGGGTACCAGATGGTTAAATTCTCAGAAGCTGTCACTGCCACTTGTTTATTGGACACAGATTGGGAGTGAAAAATACCCAGTTGTAAGACTTACGTGTCATTTATCGACTCTTAAAAAGACTTTGTAATACTAAAAACTATACTGATAACTAAACACAATGTTCTATTAATACAGTATATATATATATCAATGAATAATAATAGGACTGCACCTACAATATAATGTTAAAGGGATATGACATTTCTTTCATGATTCAGATAGAGCATGCAATTATAAGCAACTTTCTAATGTACTCTTATTATAATTTTGTCTTTGTTCTCTTAATATCTTTATTTGAAAAAGAAGGCTTCTAAGCTTTTTTTTCTGGTTCAGGACTCTGGAAAGCAATGGGCCGGCATCTAAACTTACATTCTTGCATTTCAAATAAAGATAACAAAAGAAGGAAGAAAATTTGATAATAGGAGTAAATTAGAAAGTTTCTTAAAATTGTGTGCTCTATCTGATTCACAAAAGAAAAAATGTGGGTTGTGTCCCTTTAAGCAACTTTCTAATGTACTCCTATTTTCAATTTTTCTTCGTTCTCTTGGTATCTTTATTTAAAAAAGCAAGAATGCAATCTTAAAGGGACAGTCTATGCCCGAATTGTTATTGTATTATTAGATAGATAATCCCTTTATTAACCATTCCCCAGTTTTGCACAGCGAACACAGTTATAATAATATACTTTGTACCTCTGTGATTACCCTGTATCTAAGCCTCTGCAAACTGCTCCTTATCTCAGTTATAATAATACACTTTGTACCTCTGTGATTACCTTGTATCTAAGCCTCCTCTGACAGCCCCCTGATCACATGACTTTGTATTCATCATCTATTGACTTGCATTTTAGCCAATTAGTGCTGTGTTGTGCTGACTCTTAAATAACTCCCCGGGAATGAGCACAATTTTATCTATATGGCCCATATGAACTAGCACTCCCCTTTTGTAAAAAAAAAAGCATGTGACAAGAGGCTGTCTGTAGTGGCTTAGAAACAGGCAGACATTTTGAGGTTTAAAGGTTATAAAGTATATTAACCCTTTAAGGACACAGCTTTCAGTTTGCTCAATTGTTTTATGACAGAAAAATTCCATCATATGTCCTTAAGAGGTTAATATAACAATGTTGTGCAAAGCTGGGGAATGGGTAATAAAGGCGTTATCTATCTTTTTAAACAATAAATTTTTTAGTGTAGACTGTCCCTTTAAAGGGACATT
Organism: Bombina bombina; assembly: GCF_027579735.1. Lineage (NCBI taxonomy): Eukaryota > Metazoa > Chordata > Amphibia > Anura > Bombinatoridae > Bombina > Bombina bombina. Next base: position 11,724,736 of record NC_069509.1, on the reverse strand, counting down.
ATACACTAGATTTTTCTTTGTTTTTTAGATGATCTATTTATATAGCCCATACATGTTTTTTAGATGATCTATTTATATAGCCCATACATGTTTTTTTGGGGGGGGTTTTTATGTATAGTTTTACTTATTTTTAAATAACATTGCACTGATTTTCAGACTCCTAACCAAGCCCCAAAGTTTTACAAGTAGACTGTTGTCTACCTACTCCAGCTTGCTCCTGTTTGTGTAAAGGGTCTTTTCATATGCAGAGGAAGGGAGAGGAGTGTCTGCTTTTTTTTTGCTATAGAACCACGTTCAGTGGGTGTCTTCGTTCTCTTGGTATCTTTATTTGAAGAAGCAAGAATGCAAGCTTAAAGGGACAGTATATAACATAATTTGTATTGCTTTAAAAGAAAGATAATCCCTTTATTACCCATTCCCCAGTTTTGCAACACTGTTATATTAATATGCTTTTTACCTCTGTGATTACCTTGTATCTATGCATCTTCTGAAAGCCGCCTGATCACGTGACTATTTATTTGTTATCTATTCAGTGGGTGTTCCAGCCTAATCTTTTCAACAGAGCTTAACTGTGAGCTTCTAAGTAAGTTTTTACAGAGTTTAATACTGGATTTTTATATCAGTATCTGTGCATATTATTCTGTATTGTCTATTACATGCAGTTATATGAAAATTGGTGTATACTGTCCCTTTAAAGGGACAGTCAACTAAAAAAAAAATGTTGTTTAAAAAGATAGATAACGCATTTACTACTCATTTACTACTCATTTGCGCTAAAGTGAAAAGAGAGGTACATCCCTTGCCAGAACCCCACATGTACTTGACCCAGGCACCTAAAATCTACACAGCTGATACACCTCTTCTAACCCTGTCGGAAGATAGTACCGGCCCAAACACAGATGTGGCGACGGAGCACACATCTCGCTGGGAGCTGGGAGCTGCAACACAAATTGGCGCTGAACGAGCTGTAGTGAATCCTTTGGGAGGAGCAGCGCACCAGATACTTCAGCAGCGCGATGCAGTTAACCCATACTTGCAGAGGTCCATGCTGTCTGACGCCACTAAGGTACCTCACAGTGATTCTGAGCCACAGCCTCTATCTGCACATCTCCCGACCCTCCCTACCCTTACTGGGGAAACACCTGAATTGGGGGATTCGGGCCCACTCAAGGAGAAATTGCATGTGAGAGAGAGGTCCGGCAGTGCAAGCACATCTTAGGGAGTCCTACATGCAGCTATGCCATTTGCCTGCCGTGGAATGGGATATCCACACCTCCCAAGATATGACGGCCATCACACTCAACGGGGACAAAGTTCTCTGCATACACTCCGTATTACACAAGCGAATGCCACCTCAGAACGGAGTAGGACCGGGATCGGTTGAAAATTTCTGGTACAGATGAGCACGGGCTCCAAAGTGTGTGAGACGGTGCTCCTTACAGCTGGATCCCCCGAGACAGATACTTTAGGGTAATCACTTGCACTTCCATCACACCCTATACACGCTACTTCTCCTCGCATTTCCAGAAGAACTGTTGGTGTGCTGCTTCAAGCAATAACCGTATGTGGACCTTAATCTACCCCCATTAAGTCTCCAATAATCCTAACGTAACATTATTGCATTTGGGATAATAAGTTTTAGTTTCTGGCATGTACCCTTTTTATTAATTACTAGTCCTAAAGCCCGTTCACACGGGCCGTGTTGTGTTATATTTAATACTCTCTCTCTCTCTCTCTCTCTCTCTCTCTCTCTCCTTGCGCCTTCACTTGCCGGTCCTCGCGCTGCTGGTTACATCTGCAGGGGTGCGCGTGCGATCAGCTGTGCTCTTTGCCCGGTCCTCGCGCTGCTGGTTACATCTGCAGGGGGTGGCGCGTGCGAAGTCGGGTGGGTGCGCGTGCGATCAGCTGCTGTCTAAGGCCAAGTGTTTGTCTGAACTGCGCATGACGGCTTCAGACAAACACTTGTCTTTTATAATTATTAATTATATGTTTATGGCGGGAAACTTCTATGTTGGATTAATATAGGTGGCTATTCTGCCCCTTGACTTGCAGGCGGAACAGAGTGGCTACTTTGGTATCTGTTTTTTTGTTGTTTTTTTATAATGCAGCATTATTCACTCAAAGTCCAGACAGCCTATTATAGGCTCTCTATCTCAAGCTTGAGTCAATTACACAATTAGATATAGCTTGTCCTATTTGGCATTAAACCTATAGAGTTATATAGTTAGCTTCATACTCCACCCCCGGTAACAGAGCAGGTAATTACAAGTCTTACTTAAGATCTTGGGGTTATTAGCTCCTTTTGCCCTTTACAAACACACGTCACAGCCTCTACATGACACTTTATACAATTCAAACCATTTCTGTAGATGACAATCATAGGTAAGACTACCCCCAGAGAATGTGTGGGTTATTTACTACCTCTTGTTTCAGATAAGTTCCAGTGTCCTCCTCCCCCTTACAGTGCTCATACTACCATAGAATTCCAGTGTCCTCCTCCCCCTTACAGTGCTCATACTACCATAGAATTCCAGTGTCCTCCTCCCCCTTACAGTGCTCATACTACCATAGAATTCCAGTGTCCTCCTCCCCCTTACAGTGCTCATACTACCATAGAATTCCAGTGTCCTCCTCCCCCTTACAGTGCTCATACTAACATAGAATTACTTGATCTTTGCGGACGTGTTGAATCCTAACCTGCTTATATGTGTTTAACCGCTTATAATACCCTCCTGTACCTTGAGCCGCTAATCCTGAACATTCTCCATATTATTCTCAATGCTCATGCTTTTCTCATCCTAAACTTACTTCTTTCATGTAATTGGCAAGAGTCCATGAGCTAGTGACGTATGGGATATACAATCCTACCAGGAGGGGCAATATTTCCCAAACCTCAAAATGCCTATAAATACACCCCTCCCCACATCCACAATTTAGTTTTACAAACTGTGCCTCCTATGTAGGTGGTGAAGTAAGTTTGTGCTAGATTTCTACGTTGATATGCGCTTCTCAGCATTGTTGAAGCCCAATTCCTCTCAGAGTACAGCGAATGTCAGAGGGACGTGAAGGGAGTATCACTTATTGAATGCAATGATTTCCCTAATGGGGGTTTATTTCATAGGTTCTCTGTTATCGGTCGTAGAGATTCATCTCCTACCTCCCTTTTCAGATCGACGATATACTCTCAATTTACCATTACCTCTACTAATAACTGTTTTAGTACTGGTTTGGCTATCTGCTATATGTGGATGGGTGTCTTTTGGTAAGTATGTTTTTTATTACTTAAGACACCTCAGCTATGGTTTGGCACTTTATGCATTAATATAAAGTTCTAAATATATGTATTGTACTTATACAGGGAGTGCAGAATTATTAGGCAAGTTGTATTTTTGAGGATTAATTTTATTATTGAACAACAACCATGTTCTCAATGAACCCAAAAAACTCATTAATATCAAAGCTGAATAGTTTTGGAAGTAATTTTTAGTTTGTTTTTAGTTATAGCTATTTTAGGGGGATATCTGTGTGTGTAGGTGACTATTACTGTGCATAATTATTAGGCAACTTAACAAAAAACAAATATATACCCATTTCAATTATTTATTTTTACCAGTGAAACCAATATAACATCTCAACATACACAAATATACATTTCTGACATTCAAAAACAAAATAAAAACAAATCAGTGACCAATATAGCCACCTTTCTTTGCAAGGACACTCAAAAGCCTGCCATCCATGGATTCTGTCAGTGTTTTGATCTGTTCACCATCAACATTGCGTGCAGCAGCAACCACAGCCTCCCAGACACTGTTCAGAGAGGTGTACTGTTTTCCCTCCTTGTAAATCTCACATTTGATGATGGACCACAGGTTCTCAATGGGGTTCAGATCAGGTGAACAAGGAGGCCATGTCATTAGATTTTCTTCTTTTATACCCTTTCTTGCCAGCCACGCTGTGGAGTACTTGGACGCGTGTGATGGAGCATTGTCCTGCATGAAAATCATGTTTTTCTTGAAGGATGCAGACTTCTTCCTGTACCACTGCTTGAAGAAGGTGTCTTGCAGAAACTGGCAGTAGGACTGGGAGTTGAGCTTGACTCCATCCTCAACCCGAAAAGGCCCCACAAGCTCATCTTTGATGATACCAGCCCAAACGAGTACTCCACCTCCACCTTGCTGGCGTCTGAGTCGGACTGGAGCTCTCTGCCCTTTACCAATCCAGCCACGGGCCCATCCATCTGGCCCATCAAGACTCACTCTCATTTCATCAGTCCATAAAACCTTAGAAAAATCAGTCTTGAGATATTTCTTGGCCCAGTCTTGACGTTTCAGCTTGTGTGTCTTGTTCAGTGGTGGTCGTCTTTCAGCCTTTCTTACCTTGGCCATGTCTCTGAGTATTGCACACCTTGTGCTTTTGGGCACTCCAGTGATGTTGCAGCTCTGAAATATGGCCAAACTGGTGGCAAGTGGCATCTTGGCAGCTGCACGCTTGACTTTTCTCAGTTCATGGGCAGTTATTTTGCGCCTTGGTTTTTCCACACGCTTCTTGCGACCCTGTTGACTATTTTGAATGAAACGCTTGATTGTTCGATGATCACGCTTCAGAAGCTTTGCAATTTTAAGAGTGCTGCATCCCTCTGCAAGATATCTCACTATTTTTTACTTTTCTGAGCCTGTCAAGTCCTTCTTTTGACCCATTTTGCCAAAGGAAAGGAAGTTGGCTAATAATTATGCACACCTGATATAGGGTGTTGATGTAATTAGAACACACCCCTTCTCATTACAGAGATGCACATCACCTAATATGCTTAATTGGTAGTAGGCTTTGGAGCCTATACAGCTTGGAGTAAGACAACATGCATAAAGAGGATGATGTGATCAAAATACTCATTTGCCTAATAATTCTGCACTCCCTGTATTTGCCATGAGTCAGGTTCATGTGTTTCCTTTTGCAGATTGTCAGTTTCATATTTGGGGAAAGTTAATATTAAGAAATATTTTTTTCTTACCTGGGGTTTAGTCTTTTTTTCAATTGACTACTTTGTTTCAAATTGCGGGCTGACTTAGGCTCGCGGGTGCGCCAAATGCTACACTTTATTGCGTCATTCTTGGCGCAAGAATTTTTTGGCGCAAAAGGCACGTCCGTTGACGCAAGTTCGTCATTTCCGGCGTTGTAATTGATGCAGGAGTTTCACGCAGTGTTTCATCGTTAGTAACGCGAGTGTGTCATTTCCGGACATGGTTGGCTCCAACAAATTTTTAAGTTATGTTGTGTGTCATACTTGCCGCCAAACTTTTTTCATTATTTATTTGCCCCATTGCTGTTTGCCTCTTGCCTTTTTCTATGTCAGAGGTAGTGATGTCGTGAATAGTTCACCGGCGAATAGTTCCCGGAGAACATAGCATGTTCGCGTTCGCCGCAGATGGCGAACATATGCGATGTTCGCTCCGCCCCCTATTCATCATCATTGAGTAAACTTTGACCCTGTACCTCACAGTCAGAAGACACATTACAGCCAATCAGCAGCAGACCCTCCCTCCCAGACCCTCCCACCTCCTGGACAGCATCCATTTTAGATTCATTAGGAAGCTGCATTATTAGTGAGAGGAGGGACAGTGTAGCTGCTGCTGATTTAATAGGGAAATTGATAGCTAGGCTAGTGTATTCAGTGTCCACTACAGTCCTGAAGGACTCATCTGATCTCTGCTGTAAGGACAGCACCCCAAAAAGACCTTTTTAGGGCTAGAACATCAGTCTGCTTTTTTTTTTTCCTGTGTAATCTAATTGCAGTTGCCTGCCTGCCTGTCAGCGTGTGTGTCAGGCTCACAGCGTATACTGTGCCCACTTGCCCAGTGCCACCACTCATATCTGGTGTAACAGTGGTGTACATTTAAAAAAAACAACACTTTTTTGATTGTGAAATAATAGCAGACAGCTGCCAGTACCCAAGATGGCCGCCAATAAGGCAGATGGAAAGGGTTAGAGAGCTGTTTTGGGAGGGATCAGGTAGGTTGGGGGCTAAGGGGGGATGCTACACCACAGCATATGTAAATATGCTAAAAAAAAATAAAAAAATTAAAAACCTTTTATTTTAGTACTGGCAGACTTTCTGCCAGTACTTAAGATGGCGGGGACAATTGTGGGGTGGGGGAGGGAAGGGAGCTGTTTGGGAGGGATCAGGGGGTCTGATGTGTCAGGTGGGAGGCTTATCTCTACACTAAAGCTAAAATTAACCCTGCAAGCTCCCTACAAAATACCTAATTAACCCCTTCACTGCTAGCCATAATACACATGTGATGCGCAGCAGCATTTAGCGGCCTTCTAATTACCAGAAAGCAATGCCAAAGTCATATATGTCTGCTATTTCTGAACAAAGGGGATCCCAGAGAAGCATTTACAACCATTTGTGCCATAATTGCACAAGCTGATTGTAAATAATTTCAATGAGAAACCTAAAATTGCGAAAAAATTTAAGTTTTTTTTAAATTTGATCGCATTTGGCGGTGAAATGGTGGCATTAAATATACCAAAATGGGCCTAGATCAGTACTTTGGGTTGCGTACTACACTACACTTAAGCTAAAATTAACTCTACAAGCTGCCTACATGCTCCCTAATTAACCCCTTCACTGCTGGGCATAAAACACGTGTGGTGCGCAGTGGCATTTAGCAGCCTTCTAATTACCAAAAAGCAACGCCAAAGCCATATAAGTCTGCTATTTCTGAACAAAGGGGATCCCAGAGAAGCATTTACAACCATTTATGCCATAATTGCATAAGTTGTTTGTAAATAATTTCTATGAGAAACCTAAAGTTTGTGAAAAAGTGAACAATTTTTTTTTATTTGATCGCATTTGGCGGTAAAATGGTGGCATGAAATATACCAAAATGGGCCTAGATCAATACTTTGGGTTGTCTACTACACTACACTTAAGCTAAAATTAACTCTACGAGCTGCCTACATGCTCCCTAATTAACCCCTTCACTGCTGGGCATAAAACACGTGTGGTGCGCAGTGGCATTTAGCAGCCTTCTAATTACCAAAAAGCAACGCCAAAGCCATATGTCTGCTATTTCTGAATAAAGGGGATCCCAGAGAAGCATTTACAACCATTTATGCCATAATTGCATAAGTTCTTTGTAAATAATTTCTGTGAGAAACCTAAAGTTTGTGAAAAAGTGAACAATTTATTTTTATTTGATCGCATTTGGCGGTAAAATGGTGGCATGAAATATACCAAAATGGGCCTAGATCAATACTTTGGGTTGTCTACTACACTACACTTAAGCTAAAATTAACTCTACAATCTCCCTACATGCTCCCTAATTAACCCCTTCACTGCTGGGCATAAAACACATGTGGTGCGCAGTGGCATTTGGCAGCCTTCTAATTACCAAAAAGCAACGCCAAAGCCATATAAGTCTGCTATTTCTGAACAAAGGGGATCCCAGAGAAGCATTTACAACAATTTATGCCATAATTGCATAAGTTGTTTGTAAATAATTTCTGTGAGAAACCTAAAGTTTGTGAAAAAGTGAACAATTTTTTTATATTTGATCGCATTTGTTGGTGAAATGGTGGCATGAAATATACCAAAATGGGCCTAGATCAATACTTTGAGTTGTCTACTACACTACACTTAAAGGGACACTGTACCCAAAATTTTTCTTTCGTGATTCAGATTGAGCATGAAATTTTAAGCAACTTTCTAATTTACTCCTATTATCAAATTTTCTTCATTCTCTTGGTATCTTTATTTGAAATGCAAGAATGAAAGTTTAAATGCAGGCCCATTTTTGGTGAACAACCTGGGTTGTCCTTGCTGATTGGTGGATAAATTCATCCACCAATGAAAAAGTGCTGTCCAGAGTACTGAAACCAAAATAAAGCTTAGATGCATTCTTTTTCAAATAATGATAGCAAGAGAACGAAGAAAAATTGATAATAGGAGTAAATTAGAAAGTTGCTTAAAATTGCATGCTCTTTCTGAATTACAAAAGAAAAAATTTGGGTTCAGTGTCCCTTTATGCTAAAATTAACTCTACAAGCTGCCTACATGCTCCCTAATTAACCCCTTCACTGCTGGGCATAAAACATGTGTGGTGCGCAGTGGCATTTAGCAGCCTTCTAATTACCAAAAAGCAACGCCAAAACCATATAAGTCTGCTATAATGGCATGTCTGGCACACAGTGTTGGGTCAAGGGTCCATCTGACCACTGATACCTGGTCTGCAAAGCATGGTCAGGGCAGGTATATCACCTACACTGCGCACTGTGAAGCGGGCGTAACCCTTACACTACCTGATCAATACAACATCATACCTGATGTTTTAAAGCACGTTATTCCAAACAATTTAGGAATGTTAGGTGATTTATGCCCTTTATGGATTAAAACCAGACTCTGCATCAACTATGTAATTTTCCGTGGGAGTTTTGCCATGGATCCCCCTCCGGCATCCCACAGTCCAGGTGTTAGTCCCCTTGAAACAACTTTTCCATCACTATTGTGGCAAGAAAGAGTCCCTGTGGGTTTTACAATTCGCCTACCTATTGAAGTCAATGGCGGTTCAACCGGTTTGCCCGTTCGCGAACAGTTGCGGAAGTTCGAGTCCACCGTTCGCGAACAGAAAATTTTAAGTTTGCGACATCACTATTAGTCACCACATATACAACAGTTTTTATATAAATCAGTCTTTAACCTGTTTAGTCAGCACATATACAACAGTTTTTATATAAATGAGTCTTTAGCCTGTTTAGTCAGCACATATACAACAGTTTTTATATAAATCAGTCTGTAACCTGTTTAGTCAGCACATATACAACAGTTTTTATATAAATGAGTCTGTAACCTGTTTAGTCAGCACATATACAACAGTTTTTATATAAATGAGTCTGTAACCTGTTTAGTCAGCACATATACAACAGTTTTTATATAAATGAGTCTGTAACCTGTTTAGTCAGCACATATACAACAGTTTTTATATAATTCTGTTTAACCTGTTTAGTCAGCACATATACAACAGTTTTTATATAATTCTGTTTAACCTGTTTAGTCAGCACATATACAACAGTTTTTACATAATCAGTCTGTAACCTGTTTAGTCAGCACATATACAACAGTTTTTATATAATTCTGTTTAACCTGTTTAGTCAGCACATATACAACAGTTTTTACATAATCAGTCTGTAACCTGTTTAGTTAGCACATATACAACAGTTTTTATATAAATCAGTCTTTAGCCTGTTTAGTCAGCACATATACAACAGTTTTTATATAAATGAGTCTGTAACCTGTTTAGTCAGCACATATACAACAGTTTTTACATAATCAGTCTGTAACCTGTTTAGTCAGCACATATACAACAGTTTTTATATAAATGAGTCTTTAGCCTGTTTAGTCAGCACATATACAACAGTTTTTATATAAATGAGTCTGTAACCTGTTTAGTCAGCACATATACAACAGTTTTTATATAAATGAGTCTTTAGCCTGTTTAGTCAGCACATATACAACAGTTTTTATATAAATCAGTCTTTAGCCTGTTTAGTCAGCACATATACAACCGTTTTTATATAAATCAGTCTGTAACCTGTTTAGTCAGCACATATACAACAGTTTTTATATAAATGAGTGTTTTACCTGTTTAGTCAGCACATATACAACAGTTTTTATATAAATCAGTCTTTAGCCTGTTTAGTCAGCACATATACAACAGTTTTTATATAAATTAGTCTTTAGCCTGTTTAGTCAGCACATATACAACAGTTTTTATATAAATCAGTGTTTAGCCTGTTTAGTCAGCACATATACAACAGTTTTTATACAAATTAGTCTTTAGCCTGTTTAGTCAGCACATATACAACAGTTTTTATATAAATTAGTCTTTAGCCTGTTTAGTCAGCACATATACAACAGTTTTTATATAAATCAGTGTTTAGCCTGTTTAGTCAGCACATATACAACAGTTTTTATACAAATTAGTCTTTAACCTGTTTAGTCAGCACATATACAACAGTTTTTATATAAATCAGTCTTTAGCCTGTTTAGTCAGCACATATACAACAGTTTTTATATAAATCAGTCTGTAACCTGTTTAGTCAGCACATATACAACAGTTTTTATATAAATGAGTGTTTAACCTGTTTAGTCAGTACATATACGACAGTTTTTATATAAATGAGTCTTTAGCCTGTTTAGTCAGCACATATACAACAGTTTTTATATAAATGAGTCTTTAGCCTGTTTAGTCAGCACATATACAACAGTTTTTATATAAATCAGTCTGTAACCTGTTTAGTCAGCACATATACAACAGTTTTTATATAAATCAGTCTTTAGCCTGTTTAGTCAGCACATATACAACAGTTTTTATATAAATCAGTCTTTAGCCTGTTTAGTCAGTACATATACAACAGTTTTTATATAAATCAGTCTTTAGCCTGTTTAGTCAGCACATATACAACAGTTTTTATATAAATGAGTCTTTAGCCTGTTTAGTCAGCACATATACAACAGTTTTTATATAAATCAGTCTTTAGCCTGTTTAGTCAGCACATATACAACAGTTTTTATATAAATCAGTCTTTAGCCTGTTTAGTCAGCACATATACAACAGTTTTTATATAAATCAGTCTTTAGCCTGTTTAGTCAGCACATATACAACAGTTTTTATACAAATTAGTCTTTAACCTGTTTAGTTAGCACATATACAACAGTTTTTATATAAATCAGTCTTTAGCCTGTTTAGTCAGCACATATACAACAGTTTTTATATAAATCAGTCTTTAGCCTGTTTAGTCAGCACATATACAACAGTTTTTATATAAATGAGTCTGTAACCTGTTTAGTCAGCACATATACAACAGTTTTTATATAAATCAGTCTTTAACCTGTTTAGTCAGCACATATACAACAGTTTTTATATAAATCAGACTTTAACCTGTTTAGTCAGCACATATACAACAGTTTTTATATAACTGAGTATTCAACCTGTTTAGTCAGCACATATACAACAGTTTTTATATAAACCAGTCTTTAGCCTGTTTAGTCAGCACATATACAACAGTTTTTATATAAATCAGTCTTTAGCCTGTTTAGTCAGCACATATACAACAGTTTTTATATAAATCAGTCTTTAGCCTGTTTAGTCAGCACATATACAACAGTTTTTATACAAATTAGTCTTTAACCTGTTTAGTTAGCACATATACAACAGTTTTTATATAAATCAGTCTTTAGCCTGTTTAGTCAGCACATATACAACAGTTTTTATATAAATCAGTCTTTAGCCTGTTTAGTCAGCACATATACAACAGTTTTTATATAAATGAGTCTGTAACCTGTTTAGTCAGCACATGTACAACAGTTTTTATATAAATGAGTCTGTAACCTGTTTAGTCAGCACATATACAACAGTTTTTATATAATTCTGTTTAACCTGTTTAGTCAGCACATATACAACAGTTTTTATATAATTCTGTTTAACCTGTTTAGTCAGCACATATACAACAGTTTTTATATAATTCTGTTTAACCTGTTTAGTCAGCACATATACAACAGTTTTTACATAATCAGTCTGTAACCTGTTTAGTCAGCACATATACAACAGTTTTTATATAATTCTGTTTAACCTGTTTAGTCAGGACATATACAACAGTTTTTACATAATCAGTCTGTAACCTGTTTAGTTAGGACATATACAACAGTTTTTATATAAATCAGTCTTTAGCCTGTTTAGTCAGCACATATACAACAGTTTTTATATAAATGAGTCTGTAACCTGTTTAGTCAGCACATATACAACAGTTTTTACATAATCAGTCTGTAACCTGTTTAGTCAGCACATATACAACAGTTTTTATATAAATGAGTCTTTAGCCTGTTTAGTCAGCACATATACAACAGTTTTTATATAAATGAGTCTGTAACCTGTTTAGTCAGTACATATACAACAGTTTTTATATAAATCAGTCTTTAGCCTGTTTAGTCAGCACATATACAACAGTTTTTATATAAATCAGTCTGTAACCTGTTTAGTCAGCACATATACAACAGTTTTTATATAAATGAGTGTTTAACCTGTTTAGTCAGCACATATGCAACAGTTTTTATATAAATCAGTCTTTAGCCTGTTTAGTCAGCACATATACAACAGTTTTTATACAAATTAGTCTTTAGCCTGTTTAGTCAGCACATATACAACAGTTTTTATATAAATTAGTCTTTAGCCTGTTTAGTCAGCACATATACAACAGTTTTTATATAAATCAGTGTTTAGCCTGTTTAGTCAGCACATATACAACAGTTTTTATACAAATTAGTCTTTAACCTGTTTAGTCAGCACATATACAGCAGTTTTTATATAAATCAGTCTGTAACCTGTTTAGTCAGCACATATACAACAGTTTTTATATAAATCAGTCTTTAGCCTGTTTAGTCAGCACATATACAACAGTTTTTATATAAATCAGTCATTAACCTGTTTAGTCAGCACATATACAACTGTTTTTATATAAATGAGTGTTTAACATGTTTAGTCAGCACATATACGACAGTTTTTATATAAATGAGTCTTTAGCCTGTTTAGTCAGCACATATACAACAGTTTTTATATAAATGAGTCTTTAGCCTGTTTAGTCAGCACATATACAACAGTTTTTATATAAATCAGTCTGTAACCTGTTTAGTCAGCACATATACAACAGTTTTTATATAAATCAGTCTTTAGCCTGTTTAGTCAGCACATATACAACAGTTTTTATATAAATGAGTCTTTAGCCTGTTTAGTCAGTACATATACAACAGTTTTTATATAAATCAGTCTTTAGCCTGTTTAGTCAGCACATATACAACAGTTTTTATATAAATGAGTCTTTAGCCGGTTTAGTCAGCACATATACAACAGTTTTTATATAAATCAGTCTTTAGCCTGTTTAGTCAGCACATATACAACAGTTTTTATATAAATCAGTCTTTAGCCTGTTTAGTCAGCACATATACAACAGTTTTTATATAAATCAGTCTTTAGCCTGTTTAGTCAGCACATATACAACAGTTTTTATACAAATTAGTCTTTAACCTGTTTAGTTAGCACATATACAACAGTTTTTATATAAATCAGTCTTTAGCCTGTTTAGTCAGCACATATACAACAGTTTTTATATAAATCAGTCTTTAGCCTGTTTAGTCAGCACATATACAACAGTTTTTATATAAATCAGTCTTTAGCCTGTTTAGTCAGCACATATACAACAGTTTTTATATAAATCAGTCTTTAGCCTGTTTAGTCAGCACATATACAACAGTTTTTATATAAATCTGTTAACCTGTTTAGTCAGCACATATACAACAGTTTTTATATAAATCAGTCTTTAGCCTGTTTAGTCAGCACATATACAACAGTTTTTATATAAATAAGTCTTTAGCCTGTTTAGTCAGCACATATACAACAGTTTTTATATAAATGAGTCTTTAACCTGTTTAGTCAGCACATATACAACAGTTTTTATATAAATCAGTCTTTAGCCTGTTTAGTCAGCATATATATAACAGTTTTTATATAAATCAGTCTTTAGCCTGTTTAGTCAGCACATATACAACAGTTTTTATACAAATTAGTCTTTAACCTGTTTAGTTAGCACATATACAACAGTTTTTATACAAATTAGTCTTTAACCTGTTTAGTCAGCACATATACAACAGTTTTTATATAACTGAGTCTTTAACCTGTTTAGTTAGCACATATACAACAGTTTTTATATAAATCAGTCTTTAGCCTGTTTAGTCAGCACATATAAAACAGTTTTTATATAAATGAGTCTTTAGCCTGTTTAGTCAGCACATATACAACAGTTTTTATATAAATGAGTCTGTAACCTGTTTAGTCAGCACACATACAACAGTTTTTATATAAATCAGTCTTTAGCCTGTTTAGTCAGCACATATACAACAGTTTTTATATAAATCAGTCTGTAACCTGTTTAGTCAGCACATATACAACAGTTTTTATATAAATGAGTCTTTAACCTGTTTAGTCAGCACATATACAACAGTTTTTATATAAATCAGTCTGTAACCTGTTTAGTCAGCACATATACAACAGTTTTTATATAAATGATTCTTTAACCTGTTTAGTCAGCACATATACAACAGTTTTTATATAAATCAGTCTGTAACCTGTTTAGTCAGCACATATACAACAGTTTTTATATAAATGAGTCTTTAACCAGTTTAGTCAGCACATATACAACAGTTTTTATATAAATGAGTCTTTAACCTGTTTAGTCAGCACATATACAACAGTTTTTATATAAATCAGTGTTTAACCTGTTTAGTCAGCACATATACAACAGTTTTTATATAAATCAGTCTTTAACCTGTTTAGTCAGCACATATACAACAGTTTTTATATAAATGAGTCTTTAACCAGTTTAGTCAGCACATATACAACAGTTTTTATATAAATCAGTCTTTAACCTGTTTAGTCAGCACATATACAACAGTTTTTATATAAATGAGTCTTTAACCTGTTTAGTCAGCACATATACAACAGTTTTTATATAAATCAGTCTTTAACCTGTTTAGTCAGCACATATACAACAGTTTTTATATAAATCATTCTGTAAACTGTTTAGTCAGCACATATACAACAGTTTTTATATAAATCAGTCTTTAACCTGTTTAGTCAGCACATATACAACAGTTTTTATATAAATCAGTCTTTAACCTGTTTAGTCAGCACATATACAACAGTTTTTATATAAATCAGACTTTAACCTGTTTAGTCAGCACATATACAACAGTTTTTATATAACTGAGTATTCAACCTGTTTAGTCAGCACATATACAACAGTTTTTATATAAACCAGTCTTTAGCCTGTTTAGTCAGCACATATACAACAGTTTTTATATAAATCAGTCTTTAGCCTGTTTAGTCAGCACATATACAACAGTTTTTATATAAATCAGTCTTTAGCCTGTTTAGTCAGCACATATACAACAGTTTTTATATAAATCAGTCTGTAACCTGTTTAGTCAGCACATATATAACAGTTTTTATATAAATCAGTCTTTAGCCTGTTTAGTCAGCACATATACAACAGTTTTTATATAAATCAGACTTTAACCTGTTTAGTCAGCACATATACAACAGTTTTTATATAACTGAGTATTCAACCTGTTTAGTCAGCACATATACAACAGTTTTTATATAAATCAGTCTTTAGCCTGTTTAGTCAGCACATATACAACAGTTTTTATATAAATCAGTCTTTAGCCTGTTTAGTCAGCACATATACAACAGTTTTTATATAAATCAGTCTTTAGCCTGTTTAGTCAGCACATATACAACAGTTTTTATATAAATCAGTCTTTAGCCTGTTTAGTCAGCACATATACAACAGTTTTTATATAAATCAGTCTGTAACCTGTTTAGTCAGCACATATACAACAGTTTTTATATAAATCAGTGTCTCAGCCCCATAAACAAAAGTCCTGAACCCCTTGTCCACCCTATGTAAAGCAATGTTTAACTCCTTTTTCAGCAACATCTCAATGGTCCATAATACAGATGCCAGGGTGTTTGACTAAAGGTCACAAAATCCAAAGTACTTCTGCGCCTTCTCCTTCTATACTGCTATTTCATTAGCATGCGCTGGTATTACACAGTGTAGCGCAAATATCGCTTTTATGAAAGCAATATTTAGCGCTCCTCTTGTAATCTGTCCCTATAGCTAATATACGAAGTTTGTTTTACTTTACACTGTCCCTTTGAATTAATGTGATGGAGAATGTTACACAATGGTCAAAAGTAGGACACACCGCCCATCTCACACAGAAAGGGACAGCTCAGTACATAGTGTGACATTTTCAGCTGCCTGCCCCTATGTATGATGACTGTTTGCCTCTGGTGTCATGTAGCATCTGTTTTCTTTGTGAGTAGGAAAATACAGAATCTATTTTGCATCTCTCTCAATTGTCTAAGTTACTTATAACAAATTTGTGAGACACACATCAGAGGCAACAGTCAGAGCCCAAACAACCGTATGCCTAATGGAGACTGTCATGGAGAATGTTGCAGTTGGCATTTCTGGATTTGAATGGGTTGTTGGGGTCCTGAACAATTGCTTTATTGTGGTTATAAATGTCCATGATTGGAAAAATGGAACCAGGTCAAGCCCATGTGATAAAATACTAATACTCATTGCATTTAACAATTTGTTTTTGCAGTGCCATTTCAATATTTCTGCTGTACTATTCACAGATTTCACTGAAATAATATTCCTCCAAAATGTGTTTGCCACTTTATTATTTTTTCTGGTGTTCCAGCTTTTTCTCAGCTTCTGGCTTACTGCCTGGCTCTGTGTTTACTACTGTCTGAGAATTGTCAGCTTTAAAACCTACATCTTTATTTATCTGAAACTGATCATCCCCACTTTGATAATAAAGCTTATATTGATGTCAGCAGTGGGATGTTTTATCTTGGCTTTGTTTGGCATTTGGAATATCCATTTGGAGCCTTTCATACAAACAGAAAACTTTACAAATGGCACCACACCAAAACTTTACGTAGCATTTAGCTCCTATTTCAGGTTACTTGCTATTTTATTGGGAAGCTGTCTGCCTCTTCTTGTAGCTGTCTGCTCCATCGTTCTCACTCTGACCTCTATACTGAGACATGTTCACCATATGAAACAGAAGGGCTCCAGCTTCTCAGACACTCAGAGAGATGCTCATATTAAGGCAGCTAGGATTATGAGCCTTCTTACCATCGCTTTCATTGTTTTCCATTCTGCCGAGATCTTTATTTTGTCATCAAAACGTAACATTAGAGATTTTTGGAATACGTTCTCAGTTTTTATCATTCTGATCTACCCAACAGCCCAGTCAACTATCCTTATACTTGGCAACCCCGCACTTAGAACAACTTACCTGCGGATCCTGCGCTGCTCTTGATATATTTCATAGGACATTATAATAACCCCTGGTCATTCAGTAAAATAAAATTAATATAGATAAAAATATAAACACCTTATTGTAATTAGAGATGTACTATGTGCCTCAGTGAGTGCAAGAGACAAGAAGATATTCCACTATAGCTGAACATACAACAATATGGGATCATCTTTCCTCAAATTCTTCCACAAATTGGCTTTTGTAATCTATATTGTGTTGTACACAATGATCTCTTCTGTCTTAGAAGCACAGAACCAAATGGAACATCGAGGCTACTCATATTTCCAAATAAAATGTGCACTTAGTTCATTTTGGGATAACTTTAGGCATTCCCCATGCATTATCTTATTCCTTTATAGTTTGTGTCCTTACTAGCTCTACTGGATATCTTGTCTATGTATCAGCCACCCCCACTGTAGTGCTTCCCTGAGCCAACTACTCTCCAACTTGAGGGTATCGGTATAGCTCTTTATATGGCAAATGCTTTCAGCCTCATATTTATTAAATCCCTTCATATACATTAACAAAATAGCTCCAGAATAGCTCTGCCTCCTGCTGATCTTTAACAAGCTGACACATTTTTTCACAAAGAATCTATAGTACTTTCCTGGTCCTCATTAGTAAATGTGTCTTACTGTGGTCTGGACTGTCAGCTATTGTACTATGCTCTCTAAATATATTGGCTTCTCATGTATATTGTAAGATCAAGAGATCCCATTCTTCTGTAAATATATTCTGTGTGCTCTCTAAACAAGTAAAGTGTGTTGCAAGTAGTCTGGTCTTGTTTGCATTAAGTATTGATAATTTACAAATGAACCCATGAATGTATCTGCTGTAAACGTTTTACTATTCATGAAGGGAACTAAGATTCAATACAAACATTAAAGAAGGAATTACTTCCTTAGAATATACTAACACAAGATAGCAAATAGGTGTGATGTGTAGTTAAACAACTGGTCTGATACATTTGTATAGATATATGTAATTATATTTAAATGTAAACTAAAGTGTGTCAGTCATCTTTGCAGACCAACTCATCCTAACTCAGTTGCATGGGAGGAAGATTTCTTAAGGGGACTGTAGAGAGTCGTTTCATGCATAAAACTATGAATTTAATATGTTATACTGCTTTAGGATTTTTAAAAATGAATGGTGTGATATAACAAATGGATTTAAAGTAATAAATGTGCAATGTGACTTATTGGCAGTGGTTATTTGTGTGTTACATGATGTATGGGTCATTTATAAACTGTGTGTTACATGATGTATGGGTCACTTTTAAACCGTGTGTTATATAATGTATGGGTCAGTAATAAACTGTGTGTTATATGATGTATGGGTTAGTAATAAACCATGAGTTATATGATGTATGGTTCACTTATAAACCTTGCGTTACATAATGTATGGGTAAGTAATAAACCACATGTTATATAATGTATGGGTCAGTAATAAACTGTGTGTTATATGATGTATGGGTCAGTAGTAAACCATGTATTATATGATGTATGGGCCAGTAGTAAACCATGTGTTTTATGATCTATAGGTCAGTAATAAACCGTGTATTATATGATGTATGGGTCAGTAGTAAACCATGTGTTTTATGATGTATAGGTCAGTAATAAACCATGTGTTATATAATGTATGGGTCAGTAGTAAACTATGTGTTATATGAAGTATGGGTCAGTAGTAAACCATGTGTTATATAATGTATGGGTCAGTAATAAACCATGTGTTATATAATGTATGGGTCAGTAGTAAACTATGTGTTATATGATGTATGGGTCAGTAGTAAACCGTGTGTTTTATGATGTATAGGTCAGTAATAAACCATGTGTTATAGAATGTATGGGTCAGTAGTAAACTATGTGTTATATGATGTATAGGTCAGTAATAAATTGTGTGTTTTATAATGTATGGGTCAGTAGTAAACCATGTGTTATATGATGTATGGGTAAGTAATAAACCATGTGCTATATGATGTATAGGTCAGTACCGTGTGTTTTATGATGTATAGGTCAATAGTAAACCATGTGCAATATGATGTATAGGTCAGTAGTAAACCATGTGTAATATGAGGTATCGGTCAATAATAAACCATATGTTATATGT
Source organism: Bombina bombina (assembly GCF_027579735.1). NCBI lineage: Eukaryota > Metazoa > Chordata > Amphibia > Anura > Bombinatoridae > Bombina > Bombina bombina. The sequence goes on along the minus strand of NC_069509.1, from coordinate 11,705,670 downwards.
ATGGGTCAGTAATAAACCATGTGTTATATGATGTGTGGGTCAGAAGTAAACCATGTTTTATGTGATGTATGGGTCAGTAATAAACCGTGTGTTATATGATGTATGGGTCAGTAATAAACCATGTGTTATATGATGTACAGGTCAGTAGTAAACCATGTGTTATATGATGTATGGGTCAGTAATAAACTGTGTGTTATATGATGTATGGGTCAGTAATAAACCGTGTGTTATATGATGTATGGGTCAGTAGTAAACCATGTGTAATATGATGTATGAGTCAGTAATAAATTGTGTGTTATATAATGTATGGGTCAGTAATAAACCGTGTGTTATATGATGTATGGGTCAGAAGTAAACCATGTTTTATGTGATGTATGGGTCAGTAATAAACCATGTGTTATATAATGTATGGGTCAGTAATAAACCGTGTGTTATATGATGTATGGGTCAGTAATAAACCGTGTGTTATATGATGTATGGGTCAGTAGTAAACCATGTGTAATACGATGTATGGGTCAGTAATAAACCATCGGCTAGATCACAAGATTTTTCGGTAGAGCCGTGCGGTGCTAATGAGCCTTTTTGTTTCACCGCTCACTTAAAACAACGCTGGTATTACGAGTTTTCTGAATGGCTGCGTTAGCCTCAGAAAAGTGAGCGTTGAGCAAAATTTAGCTCCACATCTCACCTCGATACCAGCATTGCTTAAGTCAGCGGTGAGCTGACTGAACGTGCTCGTGCACGATTTCCCCATTGGAAACAATGGGGCTGAGCCGGCTGAAAAAAAACCTAACACCTGCAAAAAAGCAGCGTTCAGCTCCTAACGCAGCTCCATTGTTTTCTATGGGAAAATAAAAGTTATGCCTACACCTAACACCCTAACATGAACCCCGAGTCTAAACACCCCTAATCTTACACTTATTAACCACTAATCTGCCGCCCCCGACATCGTCGCCACCTGCATTATACTATACCCCTAATCTGCCGCTCCGGACACCGCCGCCACCTACATTATAGTTATAAACCCCTAATCTGCTGTCCCCCACATCGCTGACACCTACATTATAGTTATTAACCCCTAATCTGCCCCCCCAATGTCGCTGCAACTATATTATATTAATTAACCCCTAATCTGCCGCCGCCAACGTCGCAGCCACTATAATAAAGTTATTATCCCCTAAACCTAAGTCTAACCCTAACCCTAACACCCCCCTAATTTAAATATAATTTAAATAAATCTAAATAAAATAACTACAATTAAATAAATTCATCCTATTTAAAACTAAATGCTTACCTATAAAATAAACCATAAGATAGCTACAATATAACTAATAGTTACATTGTAGCTAGCTTATGATTTATTTTTATTTTACAGGCAACTTTGTATTTATTTTAACTAGTTACAATAGTTATTAAATAGTTATTAACTATTTAATAACTACCTAGCTAAAATAAGTACAAAATTACCTGTAAAATAAATCCAAATCTAAGTTACAATTACACCTAACACTACACTATCATTAAACTAATTACCTAATTTTTTTAAGACCTTGATATCTCACCAAAAAGAAAATCTCAATGGGAACTAACTCATGCTCCAATTTTAAAACCATGTTCATCCAATATGCGATCTTACTCCAAAATTGTTGAGTTTTTGGGCAGCCCCATAGACAATGGAATAAGTCTGCATCCATCCGCGAGCATCTGGAGCATAAAACCTTTGCATTATACCATTTAGAAAGCATGCCGGGGGTAAAATACCTCTTGAGCCCGATTTTTATCTGAGATTCTCTCCAAACGGTGGGGACCCAATTCTGTTGAATAATTTTAAAACTTCCTACAATGATTTGTTCATCTATATCAGGGAATTGGATAGACCATTTAGAAATCATCTCGCCTACCTGTAAATCCGAAGCTTTCTGAATTACAAGTTGATATAAAGGGGAAATTCCAAATTTCCCTGCTGCATACAGGGAGATCCTGGGCTGTAACTCACCCAAAGACCAATTATTCCCGAAGTTATTATGCAACTCCTGTAGGAAATGTCTGACTTGAAGGTAGGCGTAAAATTCTCGCGACCCTAGACTGAATTTATTTGCAATTTCAGTATAGGTTAATAGATATCCGTCAGGTCTCCGAAATTGACTCATGGCATTTAAGCCTTTCAAATCCCAGTCTTTAAATATCTGACTTGAGAGTCCAGGGCAAAAATTGGGATTACCACATATGGGTAAATATTGTGAGAGATACGGGGAGTAATCTAACGCAGTACACAACCTCTGCCATGCTATAATTATATTCCTAAACGTGGACAGACTAAATATGTTCGAAGGGAGAGAGGTCATCGGGCAATGTAATAAAGCCTTCAGATTAAACGGGGCCACTACCCGCGACTCCCAAATGGACGCCGAGATCTGGTCCTTACCCGTTATCCAATCTAATGCAAATCTAGCTATGATCACTAGATTATACATCTGAATGTTAGGAAGTGCGAGGCCAGCTGCCAGCTTAGAATTCATGAGTCGATGAACGGCGATCCGTGGTTTACTCCCTTTCCATAGAAATCTGGAGCAAGCACTATTATATGCGACAATGTCTTTATGGTGTAGAAATATCGGAATATTTTGAAATATGTACATAAGTTTCGGGAAAATAATTGATTTAATTAATGTTACCCTTGCAGATAAAGAAATAGGCAGTGAAGTCCATTCCTCCAGTTTTTTTTTACAGCAACTAACCCCGAACGCGTAATTCAACTTGTACCAATCCTCTGGGTTTCTGGAAATATAGAGCCCCAAATAGTTAATCTGAGAGACTTCCACAAAGGGATGTTTTACGTCACCTAAAGGATTTCTATAGAGCCACATTAATTCTGATTTCAATGTGTTAACCCGGAATCCGGAGATCTCACCATACTCCTGGATAATATCCTGGAGAATTGGCAACGAAACCGAAAGATTAGATAGACATATCAATAGATCATCCGCATATGATAGACGGACCAGTTTCTCACCTGCAAACGAAATACCTTTTAGTTCTTGACGTAATCGTATGGCCAGTGGTTCCAAACTGATATTAAATAATAGGGGGGGTAGTGGACACCCCTGTCTGGTCCCTCTATGCATAATGAATCGTTGGGAGGTCACATTGTTAATAATGACCGATGAAGTGGGGGCACTATAGATTAACCTAATATAATTATAAAAAAAACCCCGGAGAAACCAAACTTCTCTAGAGTAGTGAATAGATGGTCCCACCTGACCCGATCGAAGGCCTTCTCAGCGTCGACCGTAAGAATGGCCTTGTCGAGAGTATCGTTGCTATAAGAGGCCTTGTATTTGTTCCAGTAAGACTCAATGAGAACTAATAATTTCCTGGTATTTCTCACAGGATTCCGGCCGGGCATGAATCCTGATTGGTTCTCATGGATTAGGTCCCCGATATAAGGTTTTAATCTGGAAGCTATGATAGATGCTAATAGTTTATAGTTGGTATTAAGGACAGAAATAGGTCTAAATGAACTAGGAAGCTCCGGGTCCTTGCCCTTTTTTAAAATTAGCGTTATGTTTGCCGCGGCGAAAGAAGGCGAACAGTTGATATTATCTGAGAAATAGAAATTGAATAGCCTAGACAGAATAGGGGTCACCTGAGATTGTAACATTCGATAAAATTCAATGGGGAAAGAGTCGGGCCCGGCCGCTTTGTTGGATTTAGCGTTCTTAATTGCAGATCTGATCTCCTCCTCAGAAATGGGAGCGTTAATAACTTCCAAGGCTTCCGGCGCTAGTCTCGGGGTCTTGATCTTCGACCAGAATTTTATTTGCTGTCCTGCATTAGACGGTTCTGATTTGTACAAGTCTTGAAAAAAGTCAAAGAACACTCGTTCGATGTCGGGGTGGCTCGTGAACCTCTTTGTACCTTGTTTAATGGCAGAGATTACCTGCCTAGGTGAGGATTTAGCTATTCTGGCTAGAAACTTAGCGGATCTACCTACGAACCCACTGTATCGAGCTTTAGTTCTAAGTTCTTCTAGTGCGCTATTCTGCTTAATTTGCATGTCACGAAATGCCTTGGCCCTTACATAAGCGTCCCAGTGTCCTCTACTAGGATTGTTTAAATACGCTCTAAACGAGTTTTTTACTTGATTTGCACACTGTCTAGCCGCCTGACTACACTTCTTCTTCCAGTATATCATATATGATTTAATTTCGCCGCGTAAGACGGCCTTAGAAGCCTCCCAAAACACTTCCACTTTGTCCAGGTAGTTACCATTGATCTTATGATAATCTGCCCACTTAATTTGTAGCCAGTTTTTATTTATTATTATAAATTATCGCCTTATAAACACAATAATACTAACGGGGCGCAATCTCATCTTTAAACTATGGAAGTCATGTTCGGCACCCACATTGGTTCAACTTAAAGCGGCGATAGTCAGTCAATATACAACAGAGCAGTACAACATGCCCTTCCCGCACGATCAATACTTGCCCGCGTTCTTCAGAAAATAGGAGAAATTTATAAGATCCCTGCCTCCAGCTTATCAGAAAAAAATGATTAAACCATTTAGGGAATCCGATTACGTTGTGACAAATATTCTAGCAGGCCATTTTCCCGAGAACTGGGCGGAGGACGCGGAGTGAGGGTCGGGGGGGGGGTGGGGGCGGGATGAGAGGGACTTTTTTTTTTTTTTTTTTTTTTTTTTTTTTTTTTCTGTTTTCTTTTTCGATGTGGTCTGTTTGTCACGTATTTTGTGGTAATTTTGGTTGACTGATGAATGTGTACCATTCCTGGTCATATATTATACACTGATATGTAAGTTGTAACCAAATAGGCAGATCAAGAGGAGAGGGGGGAAGGGAGGGGAAGAGAGGGGCTCATAGGCGAGAGGAGTCCAGGCGTATTGGGGCAGGAGTGCTGGAGCCCACTATATATATCTAAGGTGGGGTCTTGTTTGTTTAAATTTGCAGTAGTATAACTATAGTGACGAATTATAGATAGGTTAGCTTGGTCGAGAATGTTAGCGACCGCTTGTAATTGGATGTAATATCTTTTCTGCATATGTTGGTCGTTTTGGGGATTTTGTATATATAGTATATGACCACTGTGTTGAGATCACTAGTAATCGCTAGGTGGAGATATCCAGTGACTTAGATGTAATTCGATACAACATATCTGTGGTGTACTCTCTTGTTTTCATGTTTTAGTATATTTTGTAAAAAAATTTTTTGTAAAAAAAAAAAAAAAAAACTAATTACCTAAACTACCTACAATTAATTACAATTAAATTCAATAAACTAAATTACGGAAAAAAAACACTAAATTACAGGGAAAAAAAAGAATTACAAGAATTTTAAACTAATTACACCTAATCTAATCCCCCTAATAAAATAAAAAAGCCCCCCAAAATAATAACATTTCCCTACCCTATACTAAATTACAAATAACCCTTAAAAGAGCCTTTTGCAGGGCATTGCCCCAAAGTAATCAGCTCTTTTACATGTAAAAGAAAATACAATACCCCCCCAACATTAAAAGCCACCACCCACACACCCCTTAAAAAAACCTAACACTAACCCCCTGAAGATCACCCTCCCTTGAGCTATCTTCACCCAGCCGGGCACAAGTGATCCTCCATACGGCAGAAGTCTTCATCCGATCGGTGCAGAAGAGGTCCTCCAGATGGCAGAAGGCTTCATCCAGGCTGCATGTTCTATCTTCATCCTTCCGGAGCGGAGCGGGTCCATCTTCAATCCAGCTGACCCGGAGCCAATCGGAATTAAGGTAGGAAAAATCCTATTGGCTGATTGGATCAGCCAATAGGATTGAGCTTGCATTCTATACACTGATTGGAACAGCCAATAGAATGTGAGCTCAATCCTATTGGATGATCCAATCAGCCAATAGGATTTTTCCTATCTTAATTCCGATTGGCTGATAGAATCCTATCAGCCAATCAGAATTCAAGGGACCCCATCTTGGATAACGTCATTTAAAGGAACCTTCATTCTTCGTTAGGACATCATTTGCAGAGGATGGCTCCGCGTCGGCTGGATTGAAGATGGACCCGCTCCGGAAGGATGAAGATAGAAGATGCAGCCTGGATGAAGCCTTCTGCCATCTGGAGGACATATTCTGCCCCGATCGGATGAAGACTTCTGCCGTATGGAGGACCACTTGTGCCTGGATGGGTGAAGACGGCTCAAGGTAGGGTGATCTTCAGGGGGTTAGGGTTAGTTTTTTTTTTTTTTAATTTTCAAAAGATCTTTATTGAAAATCAGTTCAAGATACAAACTTGGCTCTGGTTACAAAGTGAGCCATCTAGCATACAGATATTCAAGCTTTATACAGTAAGTGTGATGGTATTTAACAGCATGAGTCACCAAGTTGTCGTAAAGTCTTTAGCTCTAGGTGAAGCCAAACCATGTCCACATCCAAACCCAATGATGAATGATTTGGTCACTTTTGGACCATAGTTCAAATGTCCATGAATTAGGAGTGGGTGGATGGGGTAGTGATGCATAACTTTTCTAGCGTATAAATATTTATATACAAAGTTAATAGAATATTACAAATACGTCCGGTTCCAAAGGGAACCAGTTCTATCGTTTTCCATCATTACAAAGCTATTTATAGTGCTACGTCTCATGTAGATCATATCTTTGCATAAAGTTATAGATAAAGCGGGGCAGGGTAAATGGGGTTAAGGGGAGGGGTCAAGTACAGTGGTGAGATGGGTTAATAAACTATGTGCTGTGGGGGTAAAAGCTATTGAGTCTAAAAGAAGTAATCTCAAAAACTTCAAATGTAGGTAAATTCTGGGAAGGATAAGACTCTTAAGCGCTACTGCTTAATTACCCGATATGGAAAGATAGTCTTACTATGTAATTTGAATCAATAAATTCTGTTTATTTTGAACAAAATATAAATACAAACAGTTAGATCTAAAAGTTTGAAATAAAAATATATTCTAAATCACTGTTAGTTAAAACAAATATTTAAAACAGATAGTTAAAACAAATAGGTTGGCCAACCTAAAAACATGAGTCGGATGAATCAATATAACATGCTATAATCTCATAGATGTATTGAATAAGCAAGTTAATATATTTATATATGTCTGGATATATTTGAGCCTAGGTAAAGATTGCAGATATTATTTGTGGATCTGATGTGGCGCAATTTATGATACAATAAAGTATTCACAAAGAGTATTTGCAATGTTCAGTGATATTTATTTCAGTGTAAAAAATAAAAACATACAAACAATTTTCATCAATAGTATCAGCCTTTAACGTATAAATGATTGCATAAAATAATTTAGTAAAATACTGAAAGGATGAAAGTCTTTTTGTAGAGAACCTGGAAATAGCAGTATACTGCTTAAGCTGGTAAGTGTTAAAAGAGTTGCCCAGTGCCACCACTCATATCTGTTGTAACAGTAGTGTAAATTTAAAAAATATATATTCTGACTGTGAAACATCAGTCTGCTTGTGTAATCTAATTGCAGTTGCCTGCCTGCCAGCGTGTGTGCCAGGCCCACTTGCCCAGTGCCACCACTCATATCTGTTGTAACAGTAGTGTAAATTTAAAAAATATATATTCTGACTGTGAAACATCAGTCTGCTTGTGTAATCTAATTGCAGTTGCCTGCCTGCCTGCCAGAGTGTGTGCCAGGCCCACTTGCCCAGTGCCACCACTCATATCTGGTGTAACAGTAGTGTAAATTTAAAAAAAAAACCTTTTTTGACTGTGAAACATCAGTCTGCTAGTGTAATCTAATTGCAGTTGCCTGCCTGCCAGGGTGTGTGCCAGGCCCACTTGCCAGTGCCACCACTCATATCTGCTGTAACAGTAGTGTAAATTTAAAAAAAAAAACGTTTTTGACTGTGAAACATCAGTCTGCTTGTATAATCTAATTGCTGTTGCCTGCCTGCCAGCGTGTGTGCCAGGCTCACAGCGTATACTGTGCCCACTTGCCCAGTGCCACCACTAATATCTGGTGTAACAGTAGTGTAAATTTAAAAAAAAAAACTTTTTTGACTGTGAAACATCAGTCTGCTAGTGTAATCTAATTGCAGTTGTCTGCCTGCCAGCGTGTGTGCCAGGCCCACTTGCCCAGTGCCACCACTCATATCTGTTGTAACAGTAGTGTAAATGTAAAAAAAAAAACTTTTTTGACTGTGAAACATCAGTCTGCTTGTGTAATCTAATTGCAGTTGCCTGCCTGCCAGCGTGTGCGCCAGGCCCACTTGCCCAGTGCCACCACTCATATCTGTTGTAACAGTAATGTAAATTAAAAAAAAAACCTTTTTTGACTGTGAAACATCAGTCTGCTAGTGTAATCTAATTGCAGTTGCCTGCTTGCCAGCGTGTGTGCCAGGCCCACTTGCCCAGTGCCACCACTCATATCTGGTGTAACAGTAGTGTAAATTAAAAAAACTGTGAAACATCAGTCTGCTTTTTTGTGTCAGGCTCACAGCGTATACTGTGCCCACTTGCCCAGTGCCACCACTCATATCTTGTTTAATAGTAGTGTAAGTGTACATTTAAAAACAAAAAAAACTTTTTGGACTGTGAAACATCAGTCTGCTTTTTTGTGTCAGGCTCACAGCGTATACTGTGCCCACTTGCCCAGTGCCACCACTCATATCTTATTTAATAGTAGTGTAAGTGTACATTTAAAAAAATAAAAACTTTTTGGACTGTGAAACATCAGTCTGCTTTTTTGTGTCAGGCTCACAGCGTATACTGTGCCCACTTGCCCAGTGCCACCACTCTTACTTGTTTAATAGTAGTGTAAGTGTACATTTGAAAAAATAAAAACTTTTTGGACTGTGAAACATCAGTCTGCTTTTTTGTGTCAGGCTCACAGCGTATACTGTGCCCACTTGCCCAGTGCCACCACTCATATCTTGTTTAATAGTAGTGTAGTGTACATTTAAAAACAAAAAAAACTTTTTGGACTGTGAAACATCAGTCTGCTTTTTTGTGTCAGGCTCACAGCTAATACTGGGCCCACTTGCCCAGTGCCACCACTCATATCTTGTTTAATAGTAGTGTAAGTGTACATTTAAAAAAAAATGACAGGCAGAGGCAGGCCACCCCACAGGTGCCGTCGTGGTGCTGTGATTCCCTTTGGCCCTAGAATAATGCCCAGTGTTCAGAGGCCACGTACCATGAACTCAAAAAGTTCTGAGGAGGAAATAGTTGACTTTTTAACACAGGACACCCAATCTCCTATAGATTCCGCTCCGAACCTTAACGCACTATCCTCCTCCAGCTTATCTTCGGGCACCTCTCAAGTTACCACTCGCCCGCCTGCCGCCACCACCAACACTAGCACCACAGCCGCTTCACTTGATATGTCAGAGTAGTTATTTACACATCAGTTGGAAGAAATGAGTGATGAGCAACCATCATTGACAGAGTATGTAGATAACAGTGATATGTCTCAGTCAGGCAGCATTACAGACATGGACGTACAGTGTGATGATGATGATGTTGTACCCGCTGCTGCTTCCTTTGTTGATTTGTCAGTTACAAGTGAAGCGGTTGATGATGACGATGCATCCGTGGATGTCACGTGGGTGCCCGCTAGAAGAGAAGAAGAACAGGGTGAAAGTTCAGATGGAGAGAAAGAGAGGAGGAGGAGGAGGAGGAGGAGATAAGTTGGAAGCAAGGGGAGGTCATCGCAAGGAGCTAGTGGCACAGTCAGACAGCATGCATCGGCACCCGGGGTCAGCCAGACAGCACGCCAATCAACGCATGCTGTTGCCACCACCAGAATGCCGTCATCGCAGAGCTCAGCAGTGTGGCATTTTTTTTGTGTGTCTGCCTCTGACAACAGCGATGCCATTTGCAACCTGTGCCAAAAGAAACTGAGTGGTGGGAAGTCCAACACCCACCTAGGTACAACTGCTTTGCGAAGGCACATGATCGCACATCACAAACGCCTATGGGATCAACACATGATTAGAAGCAGCACACAAACTCAAATCCGCCATCCTCCTCCTGGTCCAGCATCTTCAGCCACGTCAACCACTGCTGTCCTCCTTGCCCCCTCTCAACCATCCGCCACTCCGTCTCTCTTGCAGAGCAGTTCCTGCTCATCTGCCCACAGTCAGGTGTCTGTCAAGGACATGTTTGAGCGTAAGAAGCCAATGTCACAAAGTCACCCCCTTGCCCGGCGTCTGACCGCTGGCTTGTCTGAACTCTTAGCCCGCCAGCTTTTACCTTACAAGCTGGTGGAGTCTGAGGCGTTCAAAAAATTTGTAGCTACTGGGACACCGCAGTGGAAGGTACCCAGCCGAAATTTCTTTGCACAAAAGGCAATCCCCAACCTGTACTCGATTGTGCGAAAGGAAGTAATGGCATGTCTGGCACACAGTGTTGGGGCAAGGGTCCATCTGACCACTGATAACTGGTCTGCAAAGCATGGTCAGGGCAGGTATATCACCTACACTCCGCATTTGGTAAACCTGCTGATGGCTGCCAAGCATGGAATGCGTGGCTCTGCAGAGGAGTTGGTGACACCGCCACGACTTGCAGGCAGGCCTGCTGCCACCTCCTCTACTCCTCCTACTCCATCCTCTTCCATAACCTCCTCAGCTGAGTCCTCTTCTGCTGCTGCGTCTTGCTTCACATCAACGGCTCCCCCCCAGCTCCCCAGGTACTATTCCACATCCCGGATAGAGCAGTGTCACGCCGTCTTGGGGTTGACTTGCCTGAAAGCAGAGAGTCACACCGGACCAGCACTCCTGTCCACCCTGAATGCACAGGTGGATCAGTGGCTGACTCCGCACCAACTGGAGATCGGCAAAGTGGTTTCTTACAATGGAAGTAATTTGGTGGCGGCATTGAATTTGGGCAAGTTGACACATGTGCCGTGCATGGCACATGTGTGTTTTCTGATCGAACAACGCTTTGTGCATAAGTACCCAGGCTTACAGGACGTCCTGAAGCAGGCCAGGAAGGTGTGTGGCCATTTGAGGCGTTCCTACACGGCCATGGCGCACTCTTCAGATATCCAGCGGCGAAACAACATGCCAGTGAGGCGCTTGATTTGCGACAGCCCGACACGTTGGAATTCCACACTCCTAATGTTTGACCGGCTGCTCCAACAAGTAAAAGCCGTTAACGAGTATTTGTATGACTGGGGTGCTAGGACAGCCTCTGCGGAGCTGGGGATTTTTTTGCCACGTTACTGGACGCTCATGCGCAATGCCTGTAGGCTCATGCATCCTTTTGAGGAGGGGACAAATCTAGTCAGTCGCACCGAAAGCACCATCAGTGACATCATACCATTTGTTTTCTTCCTGGAGCTTGCCCTGCGAAGAGTGCTGGATCAGGCCGTAGATGAGCAGGAAGAGGAAGAGTTGTGGTCACCAGCACCACCAGAAACAGCCTTATCAGCATCGCTTGCTGGACCAGCGGCAACGCTGGAAGAGGATTGTGAGGAAGAGGAGTCAGAGGAGGAATGTGGCTTTGAGGAGGAGAAGACCAACCACAACAGGCATCCCAGGGTGCTCGTTGTCACCTATCTGGTACCCGTGGTGTTGTACGTGGCTGGGGGGAAGAAGATACCTTCAGTGAGATCACTGAGGATGAGGAACGGGACATGAGTAGCTCGGCATCTAACCTTGTGCAATTGGGGTCTTTCATGCTGTCGTGCCTGTTGAGGGACCCTCGTATAAAAAAGCTGAAGGAGAACGACCTGTACTGGGTGTCCACACTACTAGACCCCCGGTATGTCCCAGGACATACTTGAAAACGAGAGAAATCTCAATGTATCCTTCCTGGTAAAATATTTTATAAATAAATAAATAAATAAGCATAAAGTGCTGAAATGTTACCGAATTACCGCAAGTCGTAAAGGATGCAGCAGTTCCAAAATAAATTAAAAAGTATGCTTTACACAGCGTATAAGGGTGATGTCACAGCACAATGGGAAGCTAACAGGGGAAGAGGTGAAAGTAATCCTCCGACTCCCATGACGACGCCGACAAGGACAGGACGCTTTACAGACGTGTTGTTGATGGAGGACATGCAGAGCTTTTTAAGTCCTATGCATCGCCATAGCCCTTTGGGGTCCACCCTCAGAGAACGACTTGACCGACAAGTAGCAGACTACTTCGCCTTAACTGCAGATCTCGACACTCTGAGGAGTGATGAACCCCTTGACTACTGGGTGTGCAGGCTTGACCTGTGGCCTGAGCTATCCCAATTTGCGATAGAACTTCTGGCCTGCCCCGCTTCAAGTGTCCTGTCAGAAAGAACCTTCAGTGCAGCAGGAGGTATTGTCACTGAGAAGAGAAGTCGCCTATGTCAAAAAAGTCTAGATTACCTCACCTTTATTAAGATGAATGAGGGATGGATCCCAAAGGGACTGACAGTGGGCGATACATTCGAGTAAAAAAGGCCTGATGACATGAGCTGCCTTGGGCTAAAAATGGTCCACACGCTGCTGTATTTTATCTTCAAATGCCAGATGACTTGCGTGACTTATCCGCCACCAACTAGGGTTCAAGCCGCAATGTTTTTGGGCACTTTCTGCCTGGGAAACAAACATTAATTTTCTGGCCGCTGCTACAGCAGCGGCTGCAACAATACCTAATTTTTCAGGCATGTGTACATGCCAAATTTTTCTGGCCTCTGGTGCTGCACTGTGGCTTCAAAAACCAAACCAAAAAAAAGGCACGTAACAGGGATTAAACTGATAGGAATAGTACTACTTAACACACCACTCCTATCTGGTGGTACATTAGATTGCACGCGCAGTGCCCCAAATTTGAAGTAGGAGGACCGACCAAGCATCTTTTTCCATCTCCCGGTTCTGAAAATCCATGCCATATACACGTCCCCTCGCGCCGCAACTGCCTCTGGGAACCTTACCATGGGTCCCAGACCGCACGTCTTGTAATTCTCTGTCTGGGAAATTATCTATCTATCAAATCTATCTATTTATCTATCAAATCTATCTATCGTATCTATCAAATGTATATTGCTTCTATTGATCTATCTATCTAATCTATGTATCTATCTATCTATCAAATCTATCTATCTCGTGGCCGGACTGTTTTCTGACAGCCACTTGTGTTTCGGCCATGCCATATACATATCCATGCCATATACACGTCCCCTGATAGGGGACGTAACAGGGATTAAACTGATCAGAATAGTACTACTTAACACACCACTCATATCTGGTGGCACAGTAGATTGCACGCACAGTGCCCCAAATTTGAAGTAGGAGGACCGACCAAGCATCTTTCTCCATCTCCCGGTTCCTAAAATCCATGCCATATACACGTCCCCTGGCGCCGCAACTGCCTCTGGGAGCCTTACCATGGGTCCCAGAGGCACGTCTTGTAATTCTCTGTCTGGGAAATTATATATCTATCAAATCTATCTATTTATCTATCAAATCTATCTATCTATCTATCTATCGTATCTATCAAATGTATATTGCATCTATTGATCTATCTATCTAATCTATGTATCTATCTATCTATCTATCTATCAAATCTATCTATCTCATGGCCGGACTGTTTTCTGACAGCCACTTGTGTTTCGGCAATGCCATATACATATCCATGCCATATACACGTCCCCTGATAGGGGACGTAACAGGGATTAAACTGATCAGAATAGTACTACTTAACACACCACTCATATCTGGTGGCACAGTAGATTGCAAGCGCAGTGCCCCAAATTTGAAGTAGGAGGACCGACCAAGCTTCTTTTTCCATCTCCCGGTTCCTAAAATCCATGCCATATACACGTCCCCTGGCGCCGCAACTGCCTCTGGGAACCTTACCATGGGTCTCAGACCACACATCTTGTAATTATCTGTCTGGGAAATTATCTATCTATCAAATCTATCTATTTATCTATCAAATCTATCTATCTATCTATCGTATCTATCAAATGTATATTGCAGCTATTGATCTATCTATCTAATCTATGCATCTATCTATCTAACAAATCTATCTATCTCATGGCCGGACTGTTTTGTGACAGCCACTTGTGTTTCGGCCAAATGTCCGTTGGCCAAATGTCCATCGGCTAAAAGTTTGGCCACGATTGCATGCGCAGTGCCCCAAATTTGAAGTAGGAGGACCGACCAAGCATCTTTTTCCATCTCTCGGTTCCTAAAATCCATGCCGTATACACGTCCCCTCATAGGGGACGTAACAGGGTTTAAACTGATCAGAATAGTACTACTTAACACACCACTCATATCTGGTGGCACAGTAGATTGCACGTGCAGTGCACCAAATTTGAAGTAGGAGGACCGACCAAGCATCTTTTTCCATCTCCCGGTTCCTAAAATCCATGCCATATACACGTCCCCTGGCGCCGCAACTGCCTCTGGGAACCTTACCATGGGTCCCAGACCGCACGTCTTGTAATTCTCTGTCTGGGAAATTATCTATCTATCAAATCTATCTATCTATCTATCATATCTATCAAATGTATATTGCATCTATTGATCTATCTATCTAATCTATGTATCTATCTATCAAATCTATCTATCTCGTGGCCGGACTGTTTTGTGACAGCACTTGTGTTTTGGCCAAATGTCCATCGGCCAAATGTCCGACGGCTAAAAGTCCGGCCACGATTGCACGCGCAGTGCCCCAAATTTGAAGTAGGAGGACCGACCAAGCATCTTTTTCCATCTCCCGGTTCCTAAAATCCATGCCATATACACGTCCCCTGATAGGGGACGTAACAGGGATTAAACTGATAAGAATAATACTACTTAACACACCTTATAATAACGCAGAGAGAGGAAATGCAGAGAGAGGAGTCTGAAGAAGAGGAGTCAGAGGAGGAAGGTGGCTTTGAGGAGGAGAAAGACCAAACACAGAAGGCGTCCCAGGGGGCTTGTTGTCACCTTTCAGGGACTATTGGTGTTGTACGTGGCTGGGTGGAGGAAGAGACCTTTAATGACATCAGTGAGGACAAGGAACGGGACATGGCTAGCTTGGTATCCAACCTTGTACAAATGGGAAGTTTGCGGTTGTGCAAATGGACTGTTTGCGGTTGTTTGCGGTGCGTTAAATGGGGAGTTTGGTCCGTCACTGTGAAGCGGGTGTAACCCTTACACTACCTGATCGATACAACATCATACCTGATGTTTTAAAGCATGTTATTCCAAACAATTTTGGAATTTTAGGTTATTTATGCCCTTTATGGATTAAAACCAGACTCAGCATCAACTATGTAATTTTCCGTGGGAGTTTTGCCATGGATCCCCCTCCGGCATGCCACAGTCCAGGTGTTAGTACCCTTGAAACAACTTTTCCATCACTATTGTGGCCAGAAAGAGTCCCTGTGGGTTTTAAAATTCGCCTGCCTATTGAAGTCAATGGCGGTTCGCCCTGTTCGCCCGGACTGTTTTGTGACAGCCACTTGTGTTTCGGCCAAATGTCCGTCGGACAAATGTCCATCGGACAAATGTCCGTCGGGTAAAAGTCCGGCCACGATTGCATGCGCAGTGCCCCAAACTTGAAGTAGGAGGACCGACCAAGCATCTTTTTCCATCTCCCGGTTCCTAAAATCCATGCCATATACACGTCCCCTGGTGCCGCAACTGCCTCTGGGAACCTTAACATGGGTCCCAGACTGCACGTATTGTAATTCTCTGTCTTGGAAATTATATATCTATCAAATCTATCTATTTATCTATCAAATCTATCTAACTTTCTATCGTATCTATCAAATGTATATTGCTTTTATTGATCTATGTAATCTATGTATCTATCTATCAAATCTATCTATCTCGTGGCCGGACTGTTTTGTGACAGCCACTTGTGTTTCGGCCAAATGTCCGTCGGCCAAATGTCCATTGGCCAAATGGCCGTCGGCTAAAAGTCCGGCCACGATTGCACGTGCAGTGCCCCAAATTTGAAGTAGGAGGACCGACCAAGCATCTTTTTCCATCTCCCTGTTCCTAAAATCCATTCCATTTACACCTCCCCCGATAGGGGGAGTAACAGGTATTAAACTGATCAGAATAGTACTACTTAACACAACACTCATATCTGGTGCCACAGTAGATTGCACGCGCAGTGCCCCAAATTTGAAGTAGGAGGACCGACCAAACATCTTTTTCCATCTCCCGGTTCCTAAAATCCATGCCATATACACGTCCCCTGGTGCCGCAACTGCCTCTGGGAACCTTACCATGGGTCCCAGACCGCACGTCTTGTAATTCTCTGTCTGGAAAATTATATATCTATCAAATCTATCTATTTATCTATCAAATCTATCTATCTATCATATCTATCAAATGTATATTACATCTATTGATCTATGTAATCTATGTATCTATCTATCAAATGTATCTATCTCGTGGCCGGACTGTTTTGTGACAGCCACTTGTGTTTCGGCCAAATGTCCATCGGACAAATGTCCGTCGGCCAAAAGTCCGGCCACGATTGCACGCGCAGTGCCCCAAATTTGAAGTAGGAGGACCGACCAAGCATCTTTTTCCATCTCCCGGTTCCTAAAATCCATGCCATATACACCTCCCCCGATAGGGGGAGTAACAGGTATTAAACTGATCAGAATAGTACTACTTAACACACCACTCCTATCTGGTGCCACAGTAGATTGCACGCACAGTGCCCCAAATTTGAAGTAGGAGGACCGACCAAGCATCTTTTCCCATCTCCCGGTTCCTAAAATCCATGCCATATACACTTCCCCTGGCGCCGCAACTGCCTCTGGGAACCTTACCATGGGTCCCAGCCCACACGTCTTGTAACTCTCTGTCTGGGAAATTATCTATCTATCAAATCTATCTATTTATCTATCAAATCTATCTATCATCTATCTATCGTATCTATCAAATGCATATTGCATCTATTGATCTATCTAATCTATGTATCTATCTATCTATCAAATCTATCTATCACATGGCCGGACTGTTTTGTGACAGCCACTTGTGTTTCGGCCAAATGTCTGTCAGCCAAATGTCCGTCGGCTAAAAGTCCGGCCACGATTGCACACGCAGTGCCCCAAATTTGAAGTAGGAGGACCGACCAAGCATCTTTTTCCATCTCCCGGTTCCTAAAATCCATGCCATATACACGTCCCCTGATAGGGGACGTAACAGGGATTAAACTGATAAGAATAATACTAATTAACACACCTTATAATAATGCAGAGAGAGGCAACGCAGAGAGAGGAGTCTGAAGAAGAGGAGTCAGAGGAGGAAGGTGGCTTTGAGGAGGTGGAAGACCAAACACAGAAGGCGTCCCAGGGGGCTTGTTGTCACCTTTCGGGGACCCTTGGTGTTGTACGTGGCTGGGTGGAGGAAGAGACCTTCAATGACATCAGTGAGGACAAGGAACGGGACATGGCTAGCTTGGTATCCAACCTTGTACAAATGGGGAGTTTGCGGTTATGCAAATGGACTGTTTGCGGTTGTTTGCGGTGCGTTAAACGGGGAATTTGGTCTGTCACTGTGAAGCGGGCGTAACCCTTACACTACCTGATCGATACAACATCATACCTGATGTTTTAAAGCACGTTATTCCAAGCAATTTAGGAATGTTAGGTGATTTATGCCCTTTATGGATTAAAACCAGACTCTGTATCAACTATGTAATTTTCCGTGGGAGTTTTGCCATGGATCCCCCTCCGGCATGCCACAGTCCAGGTGTTAGTACCCTTGAAACAACTTTTCCATCACTATTGTGGCCAGAAAGAGTCCCTGTGGGTTTTAAAATTCGCCTGCCTATTGAAGTCAATGGCGGTTCACCCGTTCACGAACATTTGAGGAAGTTCGCGTTCGCCGTTCGCAAATGGAAAATTTTAAGTTTGCGGCATCACTAGTCATATGCAGAGTTTTCCTAGAGACTCTTGGTTTGATCCCATTCCAAATAAATTTATCTATGTGTTTTGCAGTTGAAATATAAAGTCTTTTGTTAGTGTTATAGGCAATGTTTGTAGGATGTATAGTATGCGGGGGAGTATGTTCATTTTTATAACCTGTATCCTACCCAACCAGGATATATGTTTATTCTTCCAGCTCAAAAGGTCATTTGTAATTTCTTTAAGCAAAAGGCGGTTGTTTGCTGTGAATAAGTCCTGTGAGTTATGTGTAATTAGGATTCCCAAGTATTTTATTTGTGTTGGTTGGAATTTGTTAGGACATGAGGACCTTAATTCGTTTAAGATGTGTGTTGGGACACTTATATTTAGCAATTCGGACTTGGTCACATTCAGGTGGAAATTTGATAATTTGCGATACTCTTCTAGTGTTTTTAATAAAGTCGGTAAAGAGTTATCAATGTTTGTCAGAGTAAGTAGTATGTCGTCGGCATACATGGCCAACTTCTACTCATTCTCGCCAATATTTATTCCTTTGATATCATTATTTGACCTAATTGTGCACGCGACTACTTCTATTGAGAGCGCGAATAATATGGGTGAGAGGGGGCATCCCTGCCTTGTGCCGTTTTTTTATTTTGAAGGGTTCTGAAAGGACCAAATTAGCCTTGACCTTAGCTGTTGGGTTAGCATAGAGTGAAAAAACTTTCTCTATAAAGTTATAGCCCATGTTCATTCCTTGCAGTGTGGCCCTGAGAAAATCCCAGTCCACCCTGTCAAAGGCCTTTTCGGCGTCTGTTGATACTAAGGCTAATTCTTGATGCGTGTTTTGGGCCAGGGAAATTAGCTGCAGGATTTTGAGGGTATTGTCCCTTGCCTCTCTGCCTGGGATAAAGCCCACCTGATCCGGAGCTATTAACTGAGTGAGAAGAGGGTTCAGTCTATTTGCCAGAATTCTGGCATATATCTTTACGTCAGTGTTTAGGAGGGATATTGGCCTGAAATTCTCTGGGATGTTTGGCGTTTTACCGGGCTTTGGTATTACCGTTATGTGTGCTTCAAGCATCGATGTGGGGAAGCCTTTCGTGTTTTCTAAGGAGTTAAATAGCTGCATCAACTTAGGGGCCAAAATTTGGGCATATTTTTTATAGCATTTAGTACTAAACCCGTCAGGTCCTGTACTTTTCCCCGTGGGTAAAGATTTAATTGCTACTTTTATTTCTGTGATACTGATCGGGGAATCCAACATTGCTGCTTGGTCATCATCTATTTTGGGTAAGTTTATTTTGGTGAGGTATTCAGTTATAGCTTGTCTCTTACTACTCTGTATGTCAGTGTCATCGTTATTTTGAGATATGTTATACAAAGATGAGTAATAAGTATGGAATTCCCCTACCATAGAGAAGCTGTCGCATTTGGGTTTTGCTTATGAGTTTGTTCTAAGTTCTGAAGTTCATTAAGGAGGGCATTATACTTAATTCTGTGTTGCTTGACAAGGTTAGCCTTGTGCTTTAGTAGTTCCCCCCTTATAACGCATTTATGTGCTTCCCATATGTCAACCCAAGCTATGTCAGGTGTGGTGTTGATGTGGAATTATTCAATGAGCGCTTTTTCTATGTCAGAATGAATGAGAGGATGGTCTAGTAAGTTGTCCTCCAACCTCCAAATATATGGTGTTATTGGGCTATCAGGCCATATGATTTGTCATATAATTGGGGCGTGGTCCGACCACGTTGTCGGGCGTATGGATATTTGCTTAATAAAAG
This sequence comes from Bombina bombina, assembly GCF_027579735.1. NCBI lineage: Eukaryota > Metazoa > Chordata > Amphibia > Anura > Bombinatoridae > Bombina > Bombina bombina. The sequence goes on along the minus strand of NC_069509.1, from coordinate 11,686,057 downwards.
TGTGTCTGATGGAGTCTGTCAGAATATAATCAATTCTGGAGTACATCCTGTGTGGGGAAGAGTAGAAGGTAAAATCCCGAATTGTGGGATGAAGGGTACGCCATATATCATATAGTGCTAGGGATTGTATTTGGTTGTTTATATGTTTGATGTCTCTCTTTGGTATGTTTGTGGTACCTCCCGATGTATCTATTTCTGGATTAAGTGGGACATTGAAGTCCCCTCCAACGAACAATGTGCCCTTAGCGTTATTTAGTATTTTCCCCGATAGTTAACGCAGAAATGCTGATTGCTGTGTGTTTGGGAAATATGCATTTACAATCGTAATGGGCCGGCCATAAAGAAAACCTATCAGAATGAGTAGCCTCCCTTCTGGGTCTTTTTCTATTTGTGTTATTTCAAGTCGGATGTTTTGTCTAATCAGTATGCCTACTCCACTCTTTTTGGCAGGGCCAGAGGAGAAGTATGCTGTTTTATAAATGTGATGATGCCATTTTGGCTCTGCTCCTTTTTTTAAATGTGTCTCCTGCAGTAGAATTATTTCACCTTTCTGTCTATGTAAATCGTTTAATATTATTGATCGCTTTTGGGGTACATTAAAACCTTTTACATTAACTGAAATGATGGCAATTGGATGCACTGAGGGTGTTTTGGCCATCTTTAAAAGGTTGGGTAGTGCGCATGATATAACCCCCTGGGTAGTGTTACTGAGTAGCGTGAACAGACCCCCGCGAGACCCAAACAGATCTCACTCTGGCTTGTGAGATATAGTTGTCTATGTCGTACAATAGGTGTTGTATTATTTGGGTAGCAGAGGGAAGGATAGAGGAGGAGTGGGTATAAAAAGGGCAATTAGCAACAATTAAGCAGCAGATAAAGAGAACAAGCTGAGTATTATTTGACTCTAGTGACATATATATTGCAAGGTAGTGTAACAACCTGTAATGATAACAATGAACTTTAAACAGATTAACAGGCCTATACCTATCTGATACAAATCTGATACAACAATTGAGGGCTGTGACCCTCCCCCCAGTGGGGCATTCATGTAAAAACATTACAACAAGCTTAACTTAGTAGCAGGGTATTATAACATGTGCAGAGAACGAAAAGTATATCATAGTGCATTGCCCCCAGTTTTTTTTTTTATTGTTTTTTTTTTATTATAATTACATATGAGTCCCCCAAAATTGTGGGATTGTTATTTGTGGGGGCAATTTGCTATTAATAGATTGTCCTGGCCCAGTGCAGGTGGGGATTACGTCCCAATGTTATTATTTACAATAGACAGAATACAGGCAACTCTATTCACTATACTTATCTGTCTGGCGTCAAGAGTTCCAGTCTCTGCATGTTATCCTCTCCTGTTTAATTGATATTCCTTGGGGAAGAAACGTTCTGTTGAGAAGGTGTATCTGTTTTGGGGTCCTCTGTGTTGTGATCTTTTGGTCTTGGCGCTCTTGTTTGCAGTCGGTCTGTAGGTGAAGGAACCTGGATTTGCAGGGCCTCGCAGAATGCTGGTAAATCATCCATATTGCGGAATGTTGCAGTTTTGTCTCCTTTTGTAGCTGTAAGACTGACAAGGAACCCCATCCGTATGGGATCTTCTGTGCTCTCAACACTGAGGTCAAAAACTGCAGATCCCTGCGCTTTTGCAGCGTGGCAGGGCTTAAAGGGACAGTCTAGTCAAAATTAAACTTTCATGATTCAGATAGGGCATGTAATTTTAAACAACTTTCCAATTTACTTCTATTATCTAATTTGCTCAATTCTTTAGATATCCTTTGTTTAAGAAATAGCAATGCACATGTGTGAGCCAATCACACAAGGCCATGTGCAGCAACCAATCAGCAGCTACTGAGCATATCTAGATATGCTTTTCAGCAAGTGATATCAAGAGAATGAAGCAAATGAGATAATAGAAGTAGATGATAAAGTTGTTTAAAATGACGTGCTCTTTCTAAATCACGAAAGAAAAAATGTGGGTTTCATGTCCCTTTAAGTCTGTGAATACTTGTATGGCTATGCCAGCGTGTGTAAGTTGGTTTTTCTGGCGGGCATGTTTCAAGACTTCTTCCTTGTCTAAGAAATTGAGAAACTTCACAATTATGTCCCTTGGTGGAGCCTTTCAGGTGGTTTAGGTCTCAGAGCCCTATCAGCACGTTCCAGTATTATGTCAGGTGACGTGTTGTTTCCTTGTATGGTTCTAAAAAGATCTTGCAGGTATCCTGGGATTGCTGTAGGCTGAATGCTCTCTGGTACACCTCTAATCCTCAAGTTGCTTCAGCGTCCCCTGTTGTCTAAGTCTTCCACTTTATCCATAAGATTGTGGATCATTTCTTCTTGATTGTATGACAATTGGGACAAATGCTGGATGTCTTGTGTTTCTATATTGTGACCTTCTTCCAGGGTGGAAACTTTGCGCTCCACTTTCTTAATGTCTTTTTTTATTTCGTTGAACATGTCCCTCATATCTGTCATTGCTGTTTTGATGTCCTCCTTTGTTGCCAGTAGCAGTAATTCTGCTTTAGTAATTTCTCTCTAACTGTGCCGCTGTCGTTGTTTTCTGTGACATTTCTGCTGTGTTATCACTCTGTGGCGTAGCGCTCTCCAGGGGTTTCATATATTGGTTGGTTTTCTTTGCCTTAGCTGGGGTGTCAGATTTGGCTTTTTTTGCTGGCATGCCCAGTCTGCAGATTTTGGTTAATTGAGGGTCTTATAACTTCTGCATTAAATGGCTGCTGTCCTTTAATTTTACTATTTTCCAAGCCACTGTGTTTTTTCTGCTTGTTGTATTATAATCAGCCCTTGCTTGCTATCCTGCTATGGTATTGTGATACTCCGAAGTTAGACTGTCTATAGCATGCTATATTTCTTCACATACATTTACAGCCCTTTAGGGTAGGCTGACCATATTGCCGCTTTAAGAAGGAACACATATGAAAAATACATATGTGAGGGTTCTTATACAAAACCATTTCTTTAAACTGCCCTGACATATGTATTTTTCATATGTGTCCCTTTTTAAAGCGGCAATATGGTCAGCCTACTTTAGGGGTTTCATTTCTTACAGCCTGTCTTTTTGTTTTAACGTCTCTCTGATATGAGGCTCTTCTATATTGTGGCTAAACTAAACATGCAAGGGCTTGAGTTGAGTTTTGACTTGTGTTAGGTGTCCCTTTATTATTTTGAATTGTCCCTTTTGTCAATTTGTGGCCCCTTGTTTCTTTTCTTTAGGTTAGTGATCTTGTGTCCACTATATCTTTAAGCAAAGTTTTTTCTTTTTTGTTGTGTCTTATTGTCTTTATGTGTGGGGACGTTGGCTATGTCTGCTCAATTAATGCCACTGTATCTAGCTTAGTCAGCCTTCTGCTCCCCTCCTCGCTGCCGTTTTAGGGCCCCATGCATAGATATGATCCTGTGAGACTCAGTGCCAGGTTTACTCTCTGGCGGTTTTTCCCGCATCAATGTGACGCCTCACTGACAGGCCTAATCTTTATCAGCTTGTGCTCTTCAGTTTTCCACCCCAGCACGGCTGTCAGAGTATTCCCCCCTAGTGTGCAGCTGAGCCGTTAATAAAATCCGCTACTCACAGTGCGGTAGTGTGTCCCACGAGGTCTCAGTTATCTGCTGCGTGTTTGGCCTGTGACGCTTCTCTTGAAGCTATACTGTGTCTCACTTTTTTCCCCAATGTGCGCAGATCATTCACATCGGACCCCCTGCAGCTGAGCCAGTTTCCTGCCGTCCAAATTATATATTAAACCCTGCTTACTTTATTTTAAATGCCCATCTGAGGGATGAGGGCTCGGGAGCTACACTATGCAGCGGCCATTATTCTGTGCGGCCAAGCTCCGGCTCCAGTGTTAGTTAGTTTTTTTTAAGGAGGGATTGAGTGGGTTTTAGAGTAGGGGTGTGTGGGTGGTGGGTTTTAATGTTGGGGGGGTATTGTATTTTTCTTTTACAGGTAAAAGAGCTGATTACTTTGGGGCAATGTCCCACAAAAGGCCTTTTTAAGGGCTATTTGTAATTTAGTATAGGGTAGGGAAATTTTATTATTTTGGGGGGATTTTTTATTTTATTAGGGGGATTCGATTAGGTGTAATTAGTTTAAAATTCTTGTAATCCTTTTTTTTTCCTGTAATTTAGTGTTTTTTTTTTCGTAATTTAGTTTATTGAATTTAATTGTAATTAATTGTAGGTAGTTTAGGTAATTAATTTATTGATAGTGTAGTGTTAGGTGTAATTGTAACTTAGGTTAGGATTTATTTTACAGGTAATTTTGTACTTATTTTAGCTAGGTAGTTATTAAATAGTGAATAACTATTTAATAACTATTGTACCTAGTTAAAATAAATACAAATTTGCCTGTAAAATAAAAATAAATCATAAGCTAGCTACAATGTAACTATTAGTTATATTGTAGCTAGCTTAGGGTTTATTTTATCGGTAAGTATTTAGTTTTAAATAGAATGAATTTATTTAATTATCTTAAATTAATTTCCTTTAATTTAAATTATATTTAAGTTAGGGGGGGTTAGGATTAGACTTAGGTTTAGGGGTTAATAAATTAATTATAGTAGCGACATTGGGGTCGGAAGATTAGGGGTTAATAAATGTAGGTACGTGTCGGCGACGTTGGGGGGGGGCAGATTAGGGGTTAATAAAATTCAACTAGTGTTTGCGAGGCGGGAGTGCGGCGGTTTAGGGGTTAATGCATTTATTAAAGTGGCGGAGATTTCCGGTCGGCAGATTAGGGGTTAATAATTGTAGGTAGGTGGCGGCGACGTTGGGGGCGGCAGATTAGGGAGTTAATAAATATAATGTAGGTGTCGGCGATGTTAGGGGCAGCAGATTAGGGGTTCATAGGTATAATGTAGGTGGTGGCGATGTCCAGTCGGCAGATTAGGGGTTACATTTTTTTATTTTAGTGTTTGCGATGTGGGGGGCCTCGGTTTAGGGGTTAATAGGTAGTTTATGGGTGTTAGTGTACTTTTTAGCACTTTAGTTAAGAGCTTTATATTCCGGCGTTACCCCATAAAACTCTTAACTACTGACTTTTAAATGCGGTTGGAGTCTTGACAGGAGAGGTGTACCGCTCACTTCTTCCAAGACTCGTAATACCAGCGTTAGGCAAATCCCATTAAAAAGATAGGATACGCAATTGACGTAAGGGATTTGCGGTAGCCTTGAGTCACGGAAGAAAAGTGAGCGGTACACCTGTAGCTGCCTGACTCGTAATACCAGCGGGCATTAAAAAGCAGCGTTGGGACCTCTCAACGCTGCTTTTTAAGGCTAACTCCAAACTCGTGATCTAGGCATATATGTTATATGATGTATGGGTCAGTAATAAACTGTTTGTTATATGATGTATGGGTCAGAAGTAAAACATGTTTTATGTGATGTATGGAACAGTAATAAACCATGTGTTATAGGATGTATGGGTCAGTAGTAAACCATGTGTTATATGATGTATTGGTCAGTAGTAAACCGTGTGTAATATGATGTATTGGTCAGTAGTAAACTGTGTATTATATAATGTATGGGTCAGTAGTAAACCATATGTTATATGATGTATGGTTCAGTAATAAACTGTGTATTATATCATGTATGGGTCAGTAATAAACCGTGTATTATATTATGTATTGGTCAGTAATAAACTGTGTGTTATATGATGTATGGGTCAGTAATAAACTGTGTGTTATATGATGTATGGGTCAGTAGTAAGCCCTGTGTTATATGATGTATGGGTCAGAAATAAACCATGTGTTATATAATGTATGGGTCAGTAGTAAACCATGTGTAATATTATATATGGGTCAGTAAAAAACCATGTGTTATATGATGTATAGCCAGTAATAAACTATGTGTTATATGATGTATGGGTCAGTAGTAAACCATGTGTTATATTATGCATAGGTCAGTAATAAACCATGTGTTATATGATGTGTAGGTCAGTAATAAACCATGTGTTATATGATGTATAGTTCAGTAATAAACCATGTGTTATATGATGTATGGATCAGTAGTAAGCCACATGTTATATAATGTATGGGTCAGTAGTAAACCATGTGTTATATGATGTATGGGTCAGTAGTAAACTGTGTGTTATATAATGTATGGGTTAGTAGTAAACCATGTGTTATATGATGTATGGGTCAGTAATAAACCATGTGTTTTATGATGTATGGGTCAGTAGTAAACCATATGTTATATGATGTATGGGTCAGCAGTAAACAATGTGTTATATGATATATGGGTCAGTAAAAAAACACATGTTATATGATGTATAGGTCAGTAGTAAACAATGTGTTATATGATATATGGGTCAGTAATAACCCATGTGGGTTTAGTGTCCCTTTAAGTTTTTGCCACAGCAATTCAATCAGGTTGAGGTCAGGACTAAGCCTTTACAATACCTTGATTCTTTTCTTTTTCAGCCATTCTGTTGTAGATTTGCTGGTGTGCTTGGGATCATTGTCCTGTTGCATGACCCAATTTCAGCAAAGCTTTAGCTGTCCGACAGATGGCCTCACATTTGACTCTAGAATACTTTGGTATACAGAGTAGATCATGGTTGACTCAATGACTGCAAGGTGCCCAGGTCATGTGGCTGCAAAACAAGCCCAAATCATCACCCCTCCACTACCGTGCTTGAGAGTTGATATGATGTGTTTGTGCTGATATGCTGTGTTTGGTTTTTGCCAAAAGTGGTGCTGTGTATTATGGCCAAACATCTCCACTTTAGTCACGTCTGTCCAAAGAATGTTGTTCGAGAAGTCTTGTGGTTTGTTCAGATATTACTTTGCAAACCTGAGCCGTGTTGCCATGTTCTTTTTAGAGAGAAGAGGCTTTCTCATGGCAACCCTTCCATACAAACCATATATTTGTACTTTCATGAACTTTAACATTTAACAATTAAACAACATGCTAACTGAGGCCTGTAGAGTCTGAGATGTAACTCTTGTTTTTTTTGCAATTTCTCTCAGCATTGCACGGTCTGACCATGGGGTGAATTTCCTAGGAAGTCCATCTCTGGAAAGATTTGCAACTGTCTTGAATGTTTTCCACTTCCCAGATTGATGGGCAGCAACAATTGCTTCTCTAAGATAATTGCTGATGTCTTCCCTCCTTGGCATTGGGTTAACACCTGAATGTTCAAGACCAGAAAACTGCTAAAACTTTAGCTTTTATAGAGGTGGTCACCCTTGCTAATGATCAATTAATTGAGGGCATTTGATTAACAGCACCTGGCTGTTAATTAGCCTCTTAATTCCTATGGAAGCTGTAAGGTTGTACTTAGTTTTTCACACATGCTTTCTCCATTTTGGCTTTATTTTTGTTAAATAAATCATGACACAGTGTAATGTGTCATGTGTTGTTCATCTGAGGTTGTATTTAACTAATTTTAAGATCTGCTAAGGACCAGATGTTTGTTATTATGTCTTTGTCAAGCATACCAGGCTACAAAGGTCAAACCCCACCCCCTACTACCTAGCCCCCACCAATTTCTCACTGGATTTGGACTTTTGAGAGCATTCACAATCTCCTAGGTGTTTAGTTGACTTGTTTTGTGTTCTTTACATCCTCAGGGAAAAGCTGATCTCTAACCGCCCAGTCCCTCTCCGGCCAGTCGGGCTCCTGGAATTACAGGCTGGCCGTGCTTCCCTGAATAGCTGCTAACATTCACGCCAGGTCGATCCAGTGGTCCTTCATCCCAGTGCTCCACTCTGTTGGGGGATTGGTACCCCCTAGGGAGGGCAATACACCCTTAAAAAAAATCCTAACACTAACCCAGAAGATTGACTTACCGGGAGAAGTCTTCATCCAAGCAGCAAGATGTCCTCAACAAAGCCAGCAGAAGTGGTCCTCCAGTTGGGCAGAAGTCTTCATTCAGATGGTATCTTCTATCTTCATCCTTCTGACATGGAGCAGCTCCATATTCTAGACATCCGACACGGAGCATCCTCTTCTTCCGACGGACTAACGACGAATAAAGGTACCTTTAAATGACATCATCCAAGATGGTGTCCCTTAGATTTCGATTGGCTGATAGAATTCTATCAGCCAATCAGAATTAAGGTAGAAAAAATCCTATTAACTGATTGGATCAGCCAATAGGATTGAACTTCAATCCTATTGTCTGATCCAATCAGCCAATAGGATTGATCTCACTTTCCATTGGCTGATTGGAACAGGCAATAGAATGTGAGCTCAATCCTATTGGCTGATCCAATCAGCCAATAGGACTGAAGTTCAATCCTATTGGCTGATCCAATCAGCCAATAGTATTTTTTCTACCTTAATTCCGATTGGCTGATAGAATTCTATCAGCCAATCAGAATCTAAGGGACGTCATCTTGGATGATGTCATTTAAAGGTACCTTCATTCGTCGTTAGTCCGTCAGAAGAAGAGGATGCTCCGCGTCAGATGTCTTGAAGATGGAACCACTCCGAGCCGGAAGGATGAAGATAGAAGATGCCGTCTGGATGAAGACTTCTGCCCTTCTGGAGGACCACTTCTGCCCGTCTGGAGGATCACTTCTTCCGGCTTCGTTGAGGACATCTTGCCGCTTGGATGAAGGCTTCTCCCAGTAAGTCAATCTTCGGGGGTTAGTGTTAGGATTTTTTAAGGATGTATTGGGTGGGTTTATTTTTTAGGTTAGGGCTTTTGGCCTGCAATAGAGCTAAATTACCTTTTAATTTGGGGGGTTGGTTGTGTGGGTGGTGGGTTTTACTGTTGGGGGGGTTGTGTGTATTTTTTTTTACAGCTGAAGGCCCTTTTAAGGGCTATTGATAGTTTAGTTTAGGCTAGGTTTTTTTTTTATTTTGATAGGGCTATTAGATTAGGTGTAATTAGTTTAAAGATCTTGTAAATTGTTTTTTATTTTCTGTAATTTAGTGGGGGGTTTTGTGATTTAGCTAATTTAATTTATTTAATTGTATTTAATGTAGGGAATTTATTTAATAATAGTGTAGTGTTAGGTATAATTGTAACTTAGGTTAGGTTTTATTTTACAGGTCAATTTGTATTTATTTTAGCTAGGTAGTTATTAAATAGTTAATAACTATTTAATAACTATTGTACCTAGTTAAAATAAATACAAACTTGCCTGTAAAATAAAAATAAACCCTAAGATAGTTACAATGTAACTATTAGTTATATTGTAGCTAGCTTAGGGTTTATTTTATAGGTAAGTATTTAGTTTTAAATAGGAATTATTTAGGTAATAATAGTAATTTTAATTTAGATTTATTTTAATTATATTTAAGTTAGGGGGTGTTAGGGTTAGACTTAGATTTAGGGGTTAATACATTTAATATAGTGGCTGCGATTTTGGGGCGGCAGATTAGGGGTTAATAAGCGTAGGTAGGTTGCGGCGACATTGGGGCGACAGATTAGGGGTTAATAAATATAATGTAGGTGTCGGCTATGTTGGGGGCAGCAGATTAGGGGTTAATAAATATAATGTAGGTTGCGGCGATGTCCGGAGCGGCAGATTAGGGGTTAATAAGTATAATGTAGGTGTTGGCGATGTTGGGGGCAGCAGATTAGGGGTTAATAAGTGTAAGATTAGGGGTGTTTAGACTCAGGGTTCATGTTAGGATGTATGGTGTAAACATAACTTTTATTTCCTCATAGTAATCAATGGGGCTGCGTAACTGAGATTTACACTTCTTTTTTGCAGATCTTAGACTTTTTCTCAGCCGGCTCTCCCCATTGATGTCTATGGGGAAATCGGGGTTCATGTTAGGGTGTTAGGTGTAGACATATTTTTTATTTTCCCATAGGAAACAATGGGGATGCATTAGAAGCTGAACGCTGCTTTTTTGCAGGTGCTAGGTTTTCTTTCAACCGGCTCAGCCCCATTGTTTCCTATGGGGAAATCGTGCACGAGCACGTTTAGCCATCTTAACGCTGACTTAACCAACGCTGGTATCGAGGTGAGATGTGGAGCTAAATTTTGCTCAACGCTCACTGAGGCTAATGCAGCCATTCAGAAAACTCGTAATACCAGTGTTGTTTTAAGTGAGCTGTGAAAAAAAAAGGCTCGTTAGCACCGCACGGCTCTACCGACAAAACTCGTGATCTAGCCGACAGAGTTTACTACTGACCCATCCATCATATAACACATGGTTTATTTCTGATCCATAAATCATATAACAAACAGTTTATTACTGACCCATGCATTATATAACACACAATTAACTACTGACCCATACATTATATAACACATGGTTTACTACAGACCCATACATCATATAACAGACGGTTAACTACTGACTCATACATTATATAACACATGGTTTACTACTGACCCATACATCATATAACACACGGTTTACTACTGACCCATACATCATATTACACATGGTTTACTACTGACCCATACATCATATAACACACGGTTAACTACTGACTATACATCATATAACACATGGTTTATTACTGACCCATACATCATATAACACATAATTTACTACTGACTATACATCATATAACACATGGTTTACTACTGACACATACATCATATAACACATGAGTTACTACTGACCCATACATCATATAACGCAAGGTTTATTACTGACCTATACATCATATAACACATGGTTTATCACTGACACATACATCATATAACACATTGTTTACTACTGACTATACATCATATAACCATTGGTTTATTACTGACCCATACATCATATAACACATGATTTACTACTGACCCATACATCATATAATACATGGTTTACTACTGATCCATACATCATATAACACATGGTTTACTACTGAACCATACATTATATTACACATGGTTTACTACTGAATCATACATCATATAACACATGGTTTACTACTGACCCATACATTATATTACACATGGTTTACTACTGACCCATACATCATATAACAGATGGTTTACTACTGACCCATACATTATATTACACACGGTTTACTACTGACCCATACATTATATTACACATGATTTACTACTGACCCATACATTATATTACACATGGTTTACTACTGAACAATACATCATATAACGCATGATTTATTACTGACCCATACATCATATAACACATGGTTTACTACTGACCCATACATTATATTACACATGGTTTACTACTGACCCATACATCATATAACAGATGGTTTACTACTGACCCATACATTATATTACACATGGTTTACTACTGAACCATACATCATATAACACATGGTTTATTACTGACCCATACATCATATAACACATGGTTTACTACTGACCCATACATTATATTACACATGGTTTACTACTGACCCATACATCATATAACAGATAGTTTACTACTGACCCATACATTATATTACACATGGTTTACTACTGAACCATACATCATATAACCATTGGTTTATTACTGACCCATACATCATATAACATGTGGTTTACTACTGACACATACATCATATAACACATGGCTTACTACTAACCCATACATTACATTACACATGGTTTACTACTGAAACATACATCATATAGCACATGGTTTATTACTGACCCATACATCATATAACACATGGTTTATTACTGACCCATACATCATATAACACATGGTTTACTACTGACGCATACATCATATAACACATGGCTTACTACTAACCCATACATTACATTACACATGGTTTACTACTGAAACATACATCATATAGCACATGGTTTATTACTGACCCATACATCATATAACACATGGTTTATTACTGACCTATACATCATATAACACATGGTTTATTACTGAACCATACATTATATAACATATGGTTTATTACTGACCCATACATTATATAACACACAGTTTACTACTGACCCATACATCATATAACACATGGCTTACTACTGACCCTTACATTACAATACACATGGTTTACTACTGAAACATACATCATATAGCACATGGTTTATTACGTTTATTACTGACCCATACATCATATAACATATGGTTTATTACTGACCTACACAACATATAACACATGGTTTATTACTGACCCATACATTATATAACACCTGGTTTATTACTGACCTATACATAATATAACACATGATTTATTACTGACCTACACAACATATAACACATGGTTTATTACTGAACCATACATTGTATGCTCTATCTGAATCATGAAAGAACAAATTTGGGTTTGGTATCCTTTTTAAAAGATCTGTGCATAAACAAATGTCCATAACCTCAATGAACTGAAGCAACGTTGTAAGGAAGAGTGGGCCAAAATTCCTTCAACATTGTGAGAGACTGATAAAGTCATACAGAAGACAATTACTTCAAGTTATTTCTGCTAAAGGTGGTCCTACAAGATATTGAATCAAAAGGTATACTTAGTTTTTTTACACATGGTTTCTCCATTTTGGCTTTATTTTTGTTAAAAACATTATAACATGGTGTAATATGTCATGTGTTGTTGTTCATCTGGCATTGTATTTACCTAATTGTAAGACCTGCTAAGAACCAGATGATTGTTGTGTTGTGTTTATACTTTCTGTTTAGCATGACTTACTTACATACATACCTACTGTACATAAATACATATATACCTACTGTACATAAATACATACATACTTACTGTACATACATACCTACTGTACATAAATACATACATACTGTACATACATACTTACTGTACATACATACCTACTGTACATAAATACATACATACTTACTGTACATTCATACCTACTGTACATACATACATACTTACTGTACATGCATACCTACTGTACATAAATACATACTTACTGTTCATACATACCTACTGTACATAAATACATACATACTTACTGTACATACATACCTACTGCACATAAATATATACATACTTACTGTACATACATACCTACTGTACATAAATATATACATACTTACTGTACATACATACCTACTGTACATAAATACATACATACTTACTGTACATACATACCTACTGTACATAAATACATACATACTTACTGTACATACATACCTACTGTACATAAATATATACATATTTACTGTACATACATACTTACTGTACATAAATACATACTTACTGTACATACATACCTACTGTACATACATACCTACTGTACATACATACATACGTTCTGTACATACATACCTACTGTACATGCATACATACCTACTGTACATAAATGCATACTTACTGTACATACATACCTACTGTACATAAATACATACATACATACTTACTGTACATACCTACCTACTGTACATACATACATACTGTACATACATACCTACTGTACATACATACCTACTGTACATACATACATACATACATACTTTACATACACACATAGCCTATTTTGAAACAAGCTAGCATACCATTCAGCAACAATATAAAATTACACAATATTACACAATAAAAGATTGTTGGATAATTACAGGTGTTCTGTGCTTTATTCACAGTGGTGGTTGTGTAAGATTAATCTGGCACTGAATACCGGATTTAGCTTTCACTGCAATAAACAGATGGAGTTTATTAAAACAAAAGAAAAAATGTCACTCACCCAGCCAAGCAGGTTTTACTGTCAGACCCAGCATTGGGCTATTGGCAGTAAAGGGGTTAAAGGGACATTTCACTGAATGAGCTCCCCATAGCTTATTATACCAGCTGCAGAGTATAAAATGTATGAGAAAGTGCTCATTTATCCTTTTGTAAATGAAATCAAAGAACCAGATTACAAGTGGAGCACAATCGTTTGTGTGAGGTGCGCGATGTCTCTGTATTTTTTCCACTCGAATATGTATTACAAGTCTAATGGTGTTTAAGTTACCACAACTACATTTGCGCCAGGTCAAGATAAATTATGCTCCACATACTTTCTATGGGCACCGTTAAGCGTAGAACTGTGCTCATATTATAAGTTTGAGGTAAACCGTTGCGTGCAAGCACAATTGCGATCATCAAACGATTTGTTTACCACAGACCAAAGCTCTGGTAAACCAAGGTTCAATACATTTCAGCTGCATACTGTCAACACTCATTACTAATGGCCTCCCATTGGACTATTGCACTATAAATTACACAAACACCATTGCTAATATGTCCCTGATGACCGACAGTGTGTATCAGATCATTCTAGCGTGTTGGACCGCCATTGCTTATCAGTTTATTGCTATTTGGATTTAGCTGTTTGGCTTAGCAAATATGGATCCACAGTTAGATTGTGTTATCGCTGTTGGACAATTTTGGTTCAACAGACTCATGCACGCCCAGCGTCTCGGACAGAGGCATAGGGAACATGTGAGAGTAGAGAGGCCTTTCCCTAGGGCGCGGGCACCTCTGGTGCACAGGGTGAGGCTCACCTTGAATGCTATGAGTGATGCCCAGGTTTATGAGATGTATAGGTTAAATAGGCAGCATATACAATCTCATAAAGGATGACTTGGCGTCATGCAAATGTATGCGCACTGCTATTGGCCAAGATGCTCTGCTGCATACATGTGTTGGCATCTGGAAACTTTCAGTCCACAGAGGGGTATTGAAGCTTTTTATAGGATTCCCTCACACTGAGGACACCTTCTATAATATAGCTGGTATACCTAATGTGTTTGGGGCAATAGACTGCACTCATATTTTGCCCTGCGTGCTCCAAGGGCGCAGGAAATAGTAATGCGTAAGTGCAAACACTTTCATGCTTTGAATGTGCAGTTCGTGTGCGATACACACGTGCATATTATGAATGTGTTTGCAGCGTTTCCTGGATGTAGTCACGACTCCCATATCCTCAGGCGGTTATCCATCTGGCAACAGTTTAAGTGGAGACAGTTTCCTCACGGATGGCTCGTTGGTGAGTACTCGTGCACAGCATGCTTACATATATTTACAATGTTTTGCAAATCTCTTTTTAATGCTCTCATAGATATGTGTTTGGATATTTGCTTACAAACAAACAATAGCTCCCTAATGCTCTCTGTTCCAATCTTCCTCTGACTGTCTCTCTTTCGGCCCCTGTGTCTAGGCAGATTTAGCTATACGCATCAATATTATATGTGCTAGCCTTCACGACAGAGCATGCTGCATTTAAAGGGACAGTGTAGCTGTTGACATATGAATTTAAGTAGACGACCGGCTTGCATTTGGACACACTCTTTTAAAGTTTAAGATCAACATCTTAGCATTATTAGTACTGCCGACTTTATTAATTCATTCGGAAACATTACTCATTGTTTAGGAGATGTTTTACGTCTTAGAAGGTCTATACAGATTTTAAGTTTTGCTTGCGAATTGCGTATCGAAAAGCGCATTTTATGCTTTTATGAGATTTGGTGTTTTTAAAAATGTCTCTCTTAATTTCAAATTGTGTTTCAATGCATTATCAGGTGTGTTTTTTAAATACTGATATCTGCAAAGCAAAGATGTTTAGAGACATATTTGTTTTATTTTACACAATTTGAAAAATTTTAATAATGGGTATATTTTGGGGTTTTATCTTTAAATGTAAAACCTCTTCTTATATTGACCACTTTTAAATTTAATATTTAATAGGTGACTCGGGTTACATGAGACGAAAGTGGCTCATAACGCCAGTACGTAACCCCACCGACGAGCCACAGGAGCTCTACAATGAGGCCCACATCAGAACCCAAGCTGTGATTAAATGGCTGTTTGGGCTCTTTTAAGGGACAGTCAATACCAGAATGTTTGTTGTTTAAAAGGAAAAATAATCCCTTTATTACCCATTCCACAGTTTTGCATAACCAACACTGTTATAGAAATATGTTTTTTACCTCTGTAATTACCTTGTATCTAGGCCTCTACAACCTGCCCCCTTATTTCAGTTCTTTTGACAGACTTGCATTTTAGCCAATCAGTGCTCACTCCAGGGTAACTATACGTGCATGAGCTCAATGTTATCTATATGCAACTCATAAACTAATGCCCTCTAGTGGTCAAAATGCATTCAGATTAGAGGCAGTCTTCAAGGTCTAAGAAATTAGCATATGAACCTCCTAGGTTTAACTTTCAACTAAGAATACCAAGAGAACAAAGCAAAATTGGTGATAAAATTTAATTGGAAATTTGTTTAAAATTGCATTCCCTATTTAAATCATAAAAGTTTAATTGGGACTTGACTGTCCCTTTAAGATGAGGTTCAGGTGTCTTGATCACAATACAGCCCAGAGAAGGTGGTGAAGATCGTCATTGCCTGCAGCGTCCTCCACAACATTGCACAACAGAGAGGATTGCTGCAGGATATCCAATTGCCCCAAGTCCTTCAGAGAGAGGAGGATGACAACAACCTATATGAGGGGCACAATCAGGATAAAGGGGCCAATGTCAGAGACAACATCATTTACAATCAATTTTGAAAGTAAAATACAGAATGCATTTTTGTGACCACTGCTATAATGTACTTTTTGTTTCAGTAAAAAGGCAATAGTTGTAAGACGGCACATTTTGAGATTTGGATACTAAGGAAACATTAAACAAATACCATTCTTTATTCATTCACAGGTAAATTTTACATCAAGGTCTCTGACATTGGCCACAAAGTACAGTAATAACTTAACTTACACCATCAGAATGTAAGTCTACACAATGTATGTGCTTAATGACATGACAGATAGGAGGACAGACATTTGGACAGCTCACTGTTTTAGGCTTTTTTTTGGGGGGGGGGGGTAATAGATTAGCTAGCATAATGTGGCCTACACTTACATATTTCCCTCTTCTTCTCTATTGTTTTTCCTTTAGTGAAGAGCTATTCCCCTAGAGTCTGCAACAATGTACTGTATGTTTTGAACCTGCATACAACTTGCTTAGTTACATGACAGAAAAGAGGACAGACATTTGGACAGAGGAATTGAGTTCACTGCTTTAGGCCCAAGAGTTGTTGTTGGTAAGGGGGTTAACTAGACTAATTTGGCCCTCTTCTTCGTTATTGTTTTTCCTTGTAGAGCTAGTAATTAATATAAGTAGCAGCCAGGAGGTAGTGAGGCATCTAAAGAAAATCATATTACATATACATTCTCAATTACTTCCTGTCCGCGAACTCCTTGCTTGACCCCCTGCAATCCGGATTCCGCCCCAAACACTCAACTGAGACTGCCCTTACCAAGGTTATGAACGATCTTCTCTCTGCTAAAAATATTGGCCACTACTCCATACTCATCCTACTTGACCTCTCAGCTGCCTTCGACACAGTTGACCACCCCCTCCTCCTACAGACCCTTAGCTCTTTTGGCCTCTGTGGCACTGCTCTTTCCTGGATTCACTCCTATCTTTCTCACAGGTCTTTTTCTGTGCCATTTGCCAATGACTCCTCCTCTCTAATGCCTCTGTCTGTTGGAGTACCTCAAGGATCTGTTCTGGGTCCTCTACTCTTCTCCATTTATACTTCTTCACTGGGTAAACTTATCAACAGTTATGGCTTCATATATCACCTCTATGCTGATGACACCCATATCTACCTCTCCACCCCTGCTCTCTCTCCCTCTGTTCTTTCTCATGTCAGCAACTGCTTATCTGGTATTTCTTCCTGGATGGCCTCTCACCACCTAAAGATTAACATGTCCAAGACTGAGCTCCTTCTTATCCTCCCTCAAGCTCTACGCCGACCTGTGACTTCTCTATCCCTGTTGACGGCATCACCATTTCCCCATCGCCCCAAGTCCGCTGCCTCGGAGTTACACTTGACTCAAATCTATCCTTCACCCCCCATATCCAATTGCTTTCTACATCCTGCTGCAACCATCTACGCAACATTTCCAATATTCAACCTTTTCTGTGCGCTAACACCACAAAGCAAATAATCCACTCCCTTGATATTTCCCGACTTGACTACTGCAATAACCTACTTACTGGCCTTCCTCTTTCCCGCCTCTCCCCTCTTCAATCCATCCTAAATGCCTCTGCCAGACTGATCCACCTTTCCCGTCGCTCTGTATCTGCTGCACCTCTCTGTGAGTCCCTTCATTGGCTCCCCATACACAGCAGAATTAAATTCAAAATTCTCACCCTTGCATACAAAGCACTCACCAACTCCGCTCCCCTCTACCTATCCTCTCTAATAAACAAGTATACTCCAGCCCGCCCAATAAGATCCAACAATGACCTGCTCCTTGCTTCTGCGACTATTACCTCCTCTCATGCTAGACTGCAGGACTTCTGTCGTGCAGCACCTACCCTCTGGAACACTCTCCCTCGTGCTGTCAGGCTTTGCCCAAATCTTTCTTCCTTTAAATGCTCTCTGAAGACTTTTCTGTTCAGAGAAGCCTACCACCCAACTCAATAATATTCCTTTTACCTAACAACATTTCCCTCCTCTAACTCTGCATTAACATCTTTCTCAATCTTGCAGTCCTCACCTCATGTTTCCCAACCTCCTACCCTTCTAGATTGTAAGTTCCCACGGGAATAGGGCCCTCGATTCCTCCTGTATGTGTTTGTAAATTCTGTCCTGTCTCTTAGTCTTAGAAGTTTTATACTATTGTTTTATTTAAATGATCTGTATCCAATGACAGCGCTGCGAAATTTGATGGCGCTTCATAAATAAAGTATAATAATAATACTTTGCAAACTTCAAAAATAAAATGCAACTCTTCAAATATCACACTTGCCCCAGAAAACAATTAACCTTACATCTATTGTGAACATTTGAAACCAGATAACATTGAAACTTACATAAGAGGTAAAATAAAAGAAGTACACAAGATGAGAAAATCAAAACGTTATGGTAGTTGGGAACATAAGTCACACAATATAGAGAAAAAAGCAGGTTATTTCCTTTTCAAATATCTTTATGACCATGATGTAAAATATCATAATCTAATATACAACATATTGTATTAGGTGCTATAACATTGTTATTGCCTTAATAACATAACATATACAACATATTGTATTAGGTGCTATAACATTGTTATTGCCTTAATAACATAACATATACAACATATTGTATTAGGTGCTATAACATTGTTATTGCCTTAATAACATGACATATAAAACAGATTGTATTAGGTGCTATAACATTGTTATTGCCTTAATAACATGACATATACAACAGATTGTATTAGGTGATATAACATTGTTATTGCCTTAATAACATAACATATAAAACAGAAAACAATTAACCTTACATCTATTGTGAACATTTGAAACCAGATAACATTGAAACTTACATAAGAGGTAAAATAAAAGAAGTACACAAGATGAGAAAATCAAAACGTTATGGTAGTTGGGAACATAAGTCACACAATATAGACAAAAAGCAGGTTATTTCCTTTTCAAATATCTTTATGACCATGATGTAAAATATCATAATCTAAAGCATGGAGAAGTTTAAATCCCCTTTTAAAAAACTAGTGATGGAGCAATCACATATATGAGAATAGATCTCAAACAAGACTTTAAAGGGACATTATACACTCATTTTTTTTCTTTGCATAAATATTTTGTAGATGATCTATTTATATAGCCCATAAAGTTTTTTGTTTCTTTAATTGTATAGTTTTGCTTATTTTTAAATAACATTGCTCTGATTTTCAGACTCCTAACCAAGCCCCAAAGTTTTATGAGAATACCGTCAGATACCTACTCCAGCTTGCTCCTGTTAACCTTACATCTATTGTGAACATTTGAAACCAGATAACATTGAAACTTACATAAGAGGTAAGTTTCAATGTTAATGGTAATGGTGTATTCTGTCTTAAGAAACATAGGGAGAACAAACATTGATGACATTTGAATTTGGGCACAAATTCTGTGTTGGTCATAAAGTAGTCGCTATATACGTAGGCTGGTTCAGAGGCAGTGATGTCCTAGTTAGATAGCAAACAGTTATTTGTATTAGGTGCTATAACATTGTTATTGCCTTAATAACTGTGTTGGTCATAAAGTAGTCGCTATATACGTAGGCTGGTTCAGAGGCAGTGATGTCCTAGTTAGATAGCAAACAGTTATTTGTATTAGGTGCTATAACATTGTTATTGCCTTAATAACATGACACATACAACAGATTGTATTAGGTGCTATAACATTGTTATTGCCTTAATAACATGACATATACAACAGATTGTATTAGGTGGTATAACATTATTATTGCCTTAATAACATGACACATACAACAGATTGTATTAGGTGCTATAACATTGCTATTGCCTTAATAACTTGACATATACAGCAGATTGTATTAGGTGCTATAACATTATTATTGCCTTAATAACATAACATATACAACAGATTGTATTAGGTGCTATAACATTATTATTGCCTTAATAACATGACATATACAGCAGATTGTATTAGGTGCTATAACATTGTTATTGCCTTAATAACTTGGCATATACAACAGATTGTATTAGGTGCTATAACATTGTTATTGCCTTAATAACATGACATATACAACAGATTGTATTAGGTGGTTTAACATTGTTATTGCCTTAATAACATGACATATACAACAGATTGTATTAGGTGCTATAACATTATTATTGCCTTAATAACATGACATATACAACAGATTGTATTAGGTGCTATAACATTGTTATTGCCTTAATAACATAACATATACAACAGATTGTATTAGGTGCTATAACATTGTTATTGCCTTAATAACATGACATATACAACAGATTGTATTAGGTGCTATAACATTGTTATTGCCTTAATAACATAACATATACAACATATTGTATTAGGTGCTATAACATTGTTATTGCCTTAATAACATTGCATATACAACAGATTGTATTAGGTGCTATAACATTGTTATTGCCTTAATAACATGACATATACAACAGATTGTATTAGGTGCTATAGCATTGTTATTGCCTTAATAACATGACATATGCAGCAGATTGTATTAGGTGCTATAACATTGTTATTGCCTTAATAACATAACATATACAACAGATTGTATTAGGTGCTATAACATTGTTATTGCCTTAATAACATAACATATACAACAGATTGTATTAGGTGCTATAACATTGTTATTGCCTTAATAACATAACATATACAACAGATTGTATTGGGTGCTATAACATTGTTATTACCTTAATATCATGACATATACAACATATTGTATTAGGTGCTATAACATTGTTATTGCCTTAATAACATAACATATACAACATATTGTATTAGGTGCTATAAAATTGTTATTGCCTTAATAACATGACACATACAACAGATTGTATTAGGTGCTATAACATTGTTATTGCCTTAATAACATGACACATACAACAGATTGTATTAGGTGCTATAACATTGTTATTGCCTTAATAACATGACATATACAACAGATTGTATTAGGTGCTATAACATTGTTATTGCCTTAATAACATGACATATACAACAGATTGTATTAGGTGCTATAACATTGTTATTGCCTTAATAACATGACATATACAACAGATTGTATTAGGTGCTATAACATTGTTATTGCCTTAATAACTTGACATATACAACAGATTGTATAAGGTGGTATAACATTGTTATTGCCTTAATAACATGACATATACAACAGATTGTATTAGGTGCTATAACATTATTATTGCCTTAATAACATGACATATACAACAGATTGTATTAGGTGCTATAACATTATTATTGCCTTAATAACATGACATATACAACAGATTGTATTAGGTGCTATAACATTGTTATTGCCTTAATAACATGACATATACAACATATTGTATTAGGTGCTATAACATTGTTATTGCCTTAATAACATTGCATATACAACAGATTGTATTAGGTGCTATAACATTGTTATTGCCTTAATAACATGACATATACAACAGATTGTATTAGGTGCTATAGCATTGTTATTGCCTTAATAACATGACATATACAGCAGATTGTATTAGGTGCTATAACATTGTTATTGCCTTAATAACATAACATATACAACAGATTGTATTAGGTGCTATAACATTGTTATTGCCTTAATAACATAACATATACCACAGATTGTATTAGGTGCTATAACATTGTTATTGCCTTAATAACATAACATATACAACAGATTGTATTGGGTGCTATAACATTGTTATTACCTTAATATCATGACATATACAACATATTGTATTAGGTGCTATAACATTGTTATTGCCTTAATAACATAACATATACAACATATTGTATTAGGTGCTATAAAATTGTTATTGCCTTAATAACATGACACATACAACAGATTGTATTAGGTGCTATAACATTGTTATTGCCTTAATAACATGACACATACAACAGATTGTATTAGGTGCTATAACATTGTTATTGCCTTAATAACATGACATATACAACAGATTGTATTAGGTGCTATAACATTGTTATTGCCTTAATAACATGACATATACAACAGATTGTATTAGGTGCTATAACATTGTTATTGCCTTAATAACATGACATATACAACAGATTGTATTAGGTGCTATAACATTGTTATTGCCTTAATAACTTGACATATACAACAGATTGTATAAGGTGGTATAACATTGTTATTGCCTTAATAACATGACATATACAACAGATTGTATTAGGTGCTATAACATTATTATTGCCTTAATAACATGACATATACAACAGATTGTATTAGGTGCTATAACATTATTATTGCCTTAATAACATGACATATACAACAGATTGTATTAGGTGCTATAACATTGTTATTGCCTTAATAACATGACATATACAACAGATTGTTTTAGGTGCTATAACATTGTTATTGCCTTAATAACTTGACATATACAACAGATTGTATTAGGTGGTATAACATTGTTATTGCCTTAATAACATGACATATACAACAGATTGTATTAGGTGCTATAACATTGTTATTGCCTTAATAACATGACATATACAACAGATTGTATTAGGTGCTATAACATTTTTATTGCCTTAATAACATGACATATACAACAGATTGTATTAGGTGCTATAACATTGTTATTGCCTTAATAACATGACATATACAGCAGATTGTATTAGGTGCTATAACATTGTTATTGCCTTAATAACATGACATATACAACAGATTCTATTAGGTGCTATAGCATTGTTATTGCCTTAATAACATGACATATACAGCAGATTGTATTAGGTGCTATAACATTGTTATTGCCTTAATAACATGACATATACAACAGATTTTATTAGGTGCTATAACATTGTTATTACCTTAATAACATGACATATACAACAGATTGTATTAGGTGCTATAACATTGTTATTACCTTAATAACATGACATATACAACAGATTGTATTAGGTGCTATATCATTGTTATTGCCTTAATAACATGACATATACAGCAGATTGTATTAGGTGCTATAACATTGTTATTGCCTTAATAACATGACATATACAGCAGATTGTATTAGGTGCTATAACATTGTTATTGCCTTAATAACATGACATATACAGCCCTCGATTCCTCCTGTATGTGTTTGTAAATTCTGTCCTGTCTCTTAGTCTTAGAAGTTTTATACTATTGTTTTATTTAAATGATCTGTATCCAATGACAGCGCTGCGAAATATGATGGCGCTTCATAAATAAAGTATAATAATAATACTTTGCAAACTTCGAAAATAAAATGCAACTCTTCAAATATCACACTTGCCCCAGAAAACAATTAACCTTACATCTATTGTGAACATTTGAAACCAGATAACATTGAAACTTACATAAGAGGTAAAATAAAAGAAGTACACAAGATGAGAAAATCAAAACGTTATGGTAGTTGGGAACATAAGTCACACAATATAGAGAAAAAAGCAGGTTATTTCCTTTTCAAATATCTTTATGACCATGATGTAAAATATCATAATCTAATATACAACATATTGTATTAGGTGCTATAACATTGTTATTGCCTTAATAACATAACATATACAACATATTGTATTAGGTGCTATAACATTGTTATTGCCTTAATAACATAACATATACAACATATTGTATTAGGTGCTATAACATTGTTATTGCCTTAATAACATGACATATAAAACAGATTGTATTAGGTGCTATAACATTGTTATTGCCTTAATAACATGACATATACAACAGATTGTATTAGGTGATATAACATTGTTATTGCCTTAATAACATAACATATAAAACAGATTGTATTAGGTGCTATAACATTGTTATTGCCTTAATAACATGACATATAAAACAGATTGTATTAGGTGCTATAACATTGTTATTGCCTTAATAACATGACATATACAACAGATTGTATTAGGTGCTATAACATTGTTATTGCCTTAATAACTGTGTTGGTCATAAAGTAGTCGCTATATACGTAGGCTGGTTCAGAGGCAGTGATGTCCTAGTTAGATAGCAAACAGTTATTTGTATTAGGTGCTATAACATTGTTATTGCCTTAATAACATAACATATACAACAGATTGTATTAGGTGCTATAACATTGTTATTGCCTTAATAACATAACATATACAACAGATTGTATTAGGTGCTATAACATTGTTATTGCCTTAATAACATAACATATACAACAGATTGTATTAGGTGCTATAACATTGTTATTGCCTTAATATCATGACATATACAACAGATTGTATTAGGTGGTATAACATTGTTATTGCCTTAATAACATGACATATACAACAGATTGTATTAGGTGCTATAACATTGTTATTGCCTTAATAACATAACATATACAACAGATTGTATTAGGTGCTATAACATTGTTATTGCCTTAATAACATAACATATACAACAGATTGTATTAGGTGCTATAACATTGTTATTGCCTTAATATCATTACATATACAACAGATTGTATTAGGTGCTATAACATTGTTATTGCCTTAATAACATAACATATACAACAGATTGTATTAGGTGCTATAACATTGTTATTGCCTTAATAACATAACATATACAACAGATTGTATTAGGTGCTATAACATTGTTATTGCCTTAATAACATAACATATACAACAGATTGTATTAGGTGCTATAACATTGTTATTGCCTTAATAACATAACATATACAACAGATTGTATTAGGTGCTATAACATTGTTATTGCCTTAATATCATGAAATATACAACATATTGTATTAGGTGCTATAACATTGTTATTGCCTTAATATCATGAAATATACAACATATTGTATTAGGTGCTATAACATTGTTATTGCCTTAATAACATAACATATACAACAGATTGTATTAGGTGCTATAACATTGTTATTGCCTTAATAACATAACATATACAACAGATTGTATTAGGTGCTATAACATTGTTATTGCCTTAATATCATGAAATATACAACATATTGTATTAGGTGCTATAACATTGTTATTGCCTTAATAACATGACACATACAACAGATTGTATTAGGTGCTATAACATTGTTATTGCCTTAATAACATGACATATAAAACAGATTGTATTAGGTGCTATAACATTGTTATTGCCTTAATAACATGACATATACAACAGATTGTATTAGGTGCTATAACATTGTTATTGCCTTAATAACATGACATATAAAACAGATTGTATTAGGTGCTATAACATTGTTATTGCCTTAATAACATGACATATACAACAGATTGTATTAGGTGCTATAACATTGTTATTGCCTTAATAACTTGACATATACAACAGATTGTATAAGGTGGTATAACATTGTTATTGCCTTAATAATATGACATATACATCAGATTGTATTAGGTGCTATAACATTATTATTGCCTTAATAACATGACATATACAACAGATTGTATTAGGTGCTATAACATTGTTATTGCCTTAATAACATGACATATACAACAGATTGTATTAGGTGCTATAACATTGTTATTGCCTTAATAACATGACATATACAACAGATTGTATTAGGTGCTATAACATTGTTATTGCCTTAATAACTTGACATATACAACAGATTGTATTAGGTGGTATAACATTGTTATTGCCTTAATAACATGACATATACAACAGATTGTATTAGGTGCTATAACATTGTTATTGCCTTAATAACATGACATATACAACAGATTGTATTAGGTGCTATAACATTGTTATTGCCTTAGTAACATGACATATACAACAGATTGTATTAGGTGCTATAACATTGTTATTGCCTTAATAACATGACATATACAGCAGATTGTATTAGGTGCTATAACATTGTTATTGCCTTAATAACATGACATACACAGCAGATTGTATTAGGTGCTATAACATTGTTATTGCCTTAATAATATGACATATAGAGCAGATTGTATTAGGTGGTTTAACATTGTTATTGCCTTAATAACATGACATATACAACAGATTGTATTAGGTACTATAACATTGTTATTGCCTTAATAACATGACATATACAACAGATTGTATTAGGTGCTATAACATTGTTATTGCCTTAATAACATGACATATACAACAGATTGTATTAGGTGATATAACATTGTTATTGCCTTAATAATATGACATATACAACAGATTGTATTAGGTGCTATAACATTATTATTGCCTTAATAACATGACATATACAACAGATTGTATTAGGTGGTATAACATTGTTATTGCCTTAATAACATAACATATACAACATATTGTATTAGGTGCTATAACATTGTTATTGCCTTAATAACATTGCATATACAACAGATTGTATTAGGTGCTATAACATTGTTATTGCCTTAATAACATGACATATACAACAGATTGTATTAGGTGCTATAACATTGTTATTGCCTTAATAATATGACATATAAAACAGATTGTATTAGGTACTATAACATTGTTATTGCCTTAATAACATGACATATACAGCAGATTGTATTAGGTGCTATAGCATTGTTATTGCCTTAATAACATGACATATACAACATATTGTATTAGGTGGTATAACATTGTTATTGCCTAAATAACATAACATATACAACAGATTGTATTAGGTGGTATAACATTGTTATTGCCTTAATAACATGACATATACAGCAGATTGTATTAGGTGGTATAATATTGTTATTGCCTTAATAACATGACATATACAACAGATTGTATTAGGTGCTATAACATTGTTATTGCCTTAATAACATGACATATACAACAGATTGAATTAGGTGCTATAACATTGTTATTGCCTTAATAACATGACATATACAACAGATTGTATTAGGTGCTATAACATTGTTATTGCCTTAATAACATGACATATACAACAGATTGTATTAGGTGCTATAACATTGTTATTGCCTTCATAATATGACATATACAACAGATTGTATTAGGTGGTATAACATTGTTATTGCCTTAATAACATTACATATACAACAGATTGTATTAGGTGCTATAACATTGTTATTGCCTTAATAACATGACATATACAACAGAATGTATTAGGTACTATAACATTGTTATTGCCTTAATAACATGACATATACAACATATTGTATTAGGTGCTATAACATTGTTATTGCCTTAATAACTTGGCATATACAACAGATTGTATTAGGTGATATAACATTGTTATTGCCTTAATAATATGACATATACAACAGATTGTATTAGGTGCTATAACATTATTATTGCCTTAATAACATGACATATACAACAGATTGTATTAGGTGGTATAACATTGTTATTGCCTTAATAACATAACATATACAACATATTGTATTAGGTGCTATAACATTGTTATTGCCTTAATAACATTGCATATACAACAGATTGTATTAGGTGCTATAACATTGTTATTGCCTTAATAACATGACATATACAACAGATTGTATTAGGTGCTATAACATTGTTATTGCCTTAATAATATGACATATACAACAGATTGTATTAGGTGCTATAGCATTGTTATAGCCTTAATAACATGACATATAAAACAGATTGTATTAGGTACTATAACATTGTTATTGCCTTAATAACATGACATATACAGCAGATTGTATTAGGTGCTATAGCATTGTTATTGCCTTAATAACATGACATATACAACATATTGTATTAGGTGGTATAACATTGTTATTGCCTAAATAACATAACATATACAACAGATTGTATTAGGTGGTATAACATTGTTATTGCCTTAATAACATGACATATACAGCAGATTGTATTAGGTGGTATAATATTGTTATTGCCTTAATAACATGACATATACAACAGATTGTATTAGGTGCTATAACATTATTATTGCCTTAATAACATGACATATACAACAGATTGTATTAGGTGGTATAACATTGTTATTGCCTTAATAACATAACATATACAACATATTGTATTAGGTGCTATAACATTGTTATTGCCTTAATAACATTGCATATACAACAGATTGTATTAGGTGCTATAACATTGTTATTGCCTTAATAACATGACATATACAACAGATTGTATTAGGTGCTATAACATTGTTATTGCCTTAATAATATGACATATACAACAGATTGTATTAGGTGCTATAGCATTGTTATAGCCTTAATAACATGACATATAAAACAGATTGTATTAGGTACTATAACATTGTTATTGCCTTAATAACATGACATATACAGCAGATTGTATTAGGTGCTATAGCATTGTTATTGCCTTAATAACATGACATATACAACATATTGTATTAGGTGGTATAACATTGTTATTGCCTAAATAACATAACATATACAACAGATTGTATTAGGTGGTATAACATTGTTATTGCCTTAATAACATGACATATACAGCAGATTGTATTAGGTGGTATAATATTGTTATTGCCTTAATAACATGACATATACAACAGATTGTATTAGGTGCTATAACATTGTTATTGCCTTAATAACATGACATATACAACAGATTGAATTAGGTGCTATAACATTGTTATTGCCTTAATAACATGACATATACAACAGATTGTATTAGGTGCTATAACATTGTTATTGCCTTAATAACATGACATATACAACAGATTGTATTAGGTGCTATAACATTGTTATTGCCTTCATAATATGACATATACAACAGATTGTATTAGGTGGTATAACATTGTTATTGCCTTAATAACATGACATATACAACAGATTGTATTAGGTGCTATAACATTGTTATTGCCTTAATAACATGACATATACAACAGAATGTATTAGGTACTATAACATTGTTATTGCCTTAATAACATGACATATACAACATATTGCATTAGGTGCTATAACATTGTTATTGCCTTAATAACTTGGCATATACAACAGATTGTATTAGGTGGTATAACATTGATATTGCCTTAATAACATGACATATACAACAGATTGTATTAGGTGCTATAACATTGTTATTGCCTTAATAACATGACATATACAACAGATTGTATTAGGTGCTATAACATTGTTATTGCCTTAATAATATGACATATACAACAGATTGTATTAGGTGCTATAACATTATTATTGCCTTAATAACATGACATATACAACAGATTGTATTAGGTGGTATAACATTGTTATTGCCTTAATAACATAACATATACAACATATTGTATTAGGTGCTATAACATTGTTATTGCATTAATAACATGACATATACAACAGATTGTATTAGGTGCTACAACATTGTTATTGCCTTAATAACATGACATATACAGCAGATTGTATTAGGTGCTATAACATTGTTATTGTCTTAATAACATGACATATACAACAGATTGTATTAAGTGCTATAACATTGTTATTGCCTAAATAACATAACATATACAACAGATTGTATTAGGTGGTATAACATTGTTATTGCCTTAATAACATGACATTTACAGCAGATTGTATTAGTTGGTATAACATTGTTATTGCCTTAATAACATGACATATACAACAGTTTGTATTAGGTGCTATAACATTGTTATTGCCTTAATAACATAACATATACAACAGATTGTATTAGGTGCTATAACATTGTTATTGCCTTAATAACATGACATATACAACAGATTGTATTAGGTGCTATAACATTGTTATTACCTTAATAACATGACATATACAACAGATTGTATTAGGTGCTATAACATTGTTATTGCCTTAATAACATGACATATACAACAGATTGTATTAGGTGACATATACAACAGATTGTATTAGGTGCTATAACATTGTTATTGCCTTAATAATATGACATATACAACAGATTGTATTAGGTGCTATAACATTGTTATTGCCTTAATAACATGACATATACAACAGATTGTATTAGGTGCTATAACATTGTTATTGCCTTAATAACATGACATATACAACAGATTGTATTAGGTGCTATAACATTGTTATTGCCTTAATAACATGACATATACAACAGATTGTATTAGGTACTATAACATTGTTATTGCCTTAATAACATGACATATACAACAGATTGTATTAGGTGCTATAACATTGTTATTGCCTTAATAATATGACATATACAACAGATTGTATTAGGTGCTATAGCATTGTTATTGCCTTAATAACATGACATATACAACAGATTGTATTAGGTGCTATAACATTGTTATTGCCTTAATAACATGACATATACAACAGATTTTATTAGGTGCTATAACATTGTTATTGCCTTAATAACATAACATATACAACAGATTGTATTAGGTGATATAACATTATTATTGCCTTAATAACATGACATATACAACAGATTGTATTAGGTGCTATAACATTGTTATTGCCTTAATAACTTGACATATACAGCAGATTGTATTAGGTGCTATAACATTGCTATTGCCTTAATAACATGACATATACAACAGTTTGTATTAGGTGCTATAACATTGCTATTGCCTTAATAACATGACATATAAAACAGATTGTATTAGGTGCTATAACATTGTTATTACCTTAATAACATGACATATACAGCAGATTGTATTAGGTGCTATAACATTGCTATTGCCTTAATAACTTGACATATACAGCAGATTGTATTAGGTGCTATAACATTGTTATTGCCTTAATAACATAACATATACAACAGATTGTATTAGGTGCTATAACATTGTTATTGCCTTAATAATATGACATATACGACAGATTGTATTAGGTGCTATAACATTATTATTGCCTTAATAACATGACATATACAACAGTTTGTATTAGGTACTATAACATTGTTATTGCCTTAATAACATGACATATACAACAGATTGTAAGAGGTGGTATAACATTATTATTACCTTAATAACATGACATCTACAACAGATTGTATTAGGTGCTATAACATTGTTATTACCTTAATAACATGACATATGCAACAGATTGTATCAGGTGCTATAACATTGTTATTGCCTTAATAACATGACATATACAAAAGATTGTGGCCTAGATTTAGAGTTGGGCGGTAGTTAGAGGCTCCTAACGCTGGTTTTAGGCTACCGCCGGTATTTGGAGTCAGTCATGAAAGGGTCTAACGCTCACTTTCCAGCCGCGACTTTTCCATACCGCAGATCCCCTTACGTCAATTGCGTGTCCTATCTTTTCAATCTTTCTAAATCCGGTATTTAGAGTCGTGGCTGAAGTGAGCGTTAGAAATCTAACGACAAAACTCCAGCCGCAGAAAAAAGTCAGTAGTTAAGAGCTTTCTGGGCTAACGCCGGTTTATAAAGCTCTTAACTACTGTGCTCTAAAGTACACTAACACCCATAAACTACCTATGTACCCCTAAACCGAGGTCCCCCCACATCGCCGACACTCGATTAAATTTTTGTAACCCCTAATCTGCCGACCGCCACCTACGTTATAATTATGTACCCCTAATCTGCTGCCCCTAACACCGCCGACCCCTATATTATATTTATTAACCCCTAACCTGCCCCCCACAACGTCGCCGCCAGCTACCTACAATAATTAACCCCTAATCTGCCGACCGCAAAGCGCCGCCACCTACATTATAGCTATGTACCCCTAATCTGCTGCCCCTAACACCGCCGACCCCTATATTATATTTATTAACCCCTAATATGCCCCCCTCAACGTCGCATCCACCTGCCTACACTTATTAACCCCTAATCTGCCGAGCGGATCTCACCGCTACTATAATAAAGTTATTAACCCCTAATCCGCCTCACTCCCGCCTCAATAACCCTATAATAAATAGTATTAACCCCTAATCTGCCCTCCCTAACATCACCGACACCTAACTTCAATTATTAACCCCTAATCTGCCGACCGAATCTCGCTGCTACTGTAATAAATGGATTAACCCCTAAAGCTAAGTCTGATCGGAACAGCCAATAGAATGCGAGCTCAATCTGATTGGCTGATTGAATCAGCCAATCGGATTGAACTTGATTCTGATTGGCTGATTCCATCAGCCAATTAGAATTTTCCTACCTTAATTCCGATTGGCTGATAGAATCCTATCAGCCAATCGGAATTCGAGGGACGCCATCTTGGATGACGTCCCTTAAAGGAACCGTCATTCGTCGGGAAGTCATCGGTGAAGATGGATGTTCCGCGTCGGCGGGATGAACATGGATCCGGAAGAAAGAAGATTGAAGATGCCGTTGATAGAAGACTTCAGCCGGATCATGGACCTCTTCAGCTCCCGCTTGGATGAAGACTTCAGCCTGATCATGGACATCTTCAGCCCCCCGCTTGGGCTTGGATCAAGACATCGGTGGAGCTCTTCTGGATCGATCGGTGAACCTGGCATGGTGAAGATAAGGTAGGAAGATCTTCAGGGGCTTAGTGTTAGGTTTATTTAAGGGGGGTTTGGGTTAGATTAGGGGTATGTGGGTGGTGGGTTGTAATGTTGGGGGGGGTGGTATTGTATGTGTTTTTTTTACAGGCAAAAGAGCTGAATTCTTTGGGGCATGCCCCGCAAAGGGCCCTGTTCAGGGCTGGTAAGGTAAAAGAGCTTTGAACTTTTTTTAATTTAGAATAGGGTAGGGCATTTTTTTATTTTGGGGGTCTTTGTTATTTTATTAGGGGGCTTAGAGTAGGTGTAATTAGTTTAAAATTGTTGTAATATTTTTCTGATGTTTGTAAATATTTTTTTATTTTTTGTAACTTAGTTCTTTTTTATTTTTTGCACTTTAGTTAGTTTATTTCATTGTAGTTATTTGTAGGTATTGTATTTAAATAATTTATTGATAGTGTAGTGTTAGGTTTAATTGTAACTTAGGTTAGGATTTATTTTACAGGTAATTTTGTAATTATTTTAACTAGGTAACTATTAAATAGTTCTTAACTATTTAATAGCTATTGTACCTGGTTAATATAATTACAAAGTTGCCTGTAAAATAAATATTAATCCTAAAATAGCTATAATATAATTATAATTTATATTGTAGCTATATTAGGGTTTATTTTACAGGTAAGTATTTAGCTTTAAATAGGAATAAGTTATTTAATAATAGTTCATTTATTTCGTTAGATAAAAATTATATTTAAGAAGAAGGGGTGGCACTAGCACTACACTATTATTGTTACAGGGTTGCTCAATTTAATTAGATGAATGTATCAATATACATTTGTATGTATATATACACACCTACATACACATGTGGATATTTGTGTATATGTATATAAGTGCGTGTGTGTATATATCCTGGATATGAGCAGGAGTGCTTGTGCACGGGAACAACTTAGGAATGAAGTCTAGAGCCCAAGAGAAGGGATCAAGACTGAAAAAAGTGCACTTTCAAGAGCACTTCCGTCCCTGATTAATGTGAATAATAGACTCACTTTTAAGGACCAGAAACTTTGTATTCGAGTGAATTTAATTAAAACATAACTTTTATTAAATATAAATAAAATTGGATTAATGTGTGTGTGTGTGTACTTTAAAAACACATAGGAACAGAATCGCACATATATTGATTAGTAGTCAGTTCCGTAACCTAGTTATACAAATATTGTGGGTACCTAGGGCAGAGAGTACACCTCAATACTGGGAGTTCTGGGTATTTTATCCGGTACAACAGCAATAGTACCTATGGGATTAAATGAATATGGTGATTTTATAGACAGTATTGGTATTGTCTATAGTTAATATCATTAACCATTTGTAGGATTATAGTAATAGGTGCTATCATACAATATTGAGTAAATTAAATCCTAACATCTAATATCCCATATGTTATCCTGTACTGGGAATGGACAAAAATGTATTCACTGGGGTTCATATACTGATCGTGTGTTATACACTGACCGGTAAAAAAATAAAAATGATCCGTCTATATGATGTCTTCTTAGGACTTGGGATACTAGTGGTACCTTGAATTACAAAATAATTTTGCTCACTATAAGAGGGTAATGGAGCTTCTATAAAATATTTATTACCTTGTATAGTATAGTAATCTGTAGGTATTTTAACACATGAGGTTGTGAACTTATTGCAAATACCTTAGATATTTGGTGCACTTGTTGTATATCGTGTCAAATTAACACTTTATTATTGTGTAAAATATGTGGTGTTTTAACGTTGAGTTCACAGTTGCTAAATTTCAGATGTTGGTCTGAGCGCAATTTAGCTGCAGCTTTCACGTCTGTGCCTATTGTGGCCAGACTTATTTTCGTCCTTACAGTTATTAATTCAAGATTACAAACACACTTCTAAGTTACGCCTTCATTTTGGCTTAAGGTGCTTGTAGATCATTAGGTAAACGTAGGAGCTTCTTTCATATATTGATTATTGAAAACGGTTTTTGTGCTGTCTTATTTCGACATGCACAGTTTGTGACCTCTTAGTGAGGTTGATTTGGTTTAACCAAACTAGTATTGGCTTGCTAAGTATGCACATTGCTTACTCTCTTTAGCAAATGGTATTAAAGTAGTAAATTGTGCGTTATGTAACTGAGGTTTATAAATACATGCTGACCTTCAGTACTGTTTTTGTACAACACGTATTAATCTCTTATTTAGGCGTTCATAGTTATAGTATAACCCTTTATCGTATTTACATCATAGATTCTTAATGTTCATTATCTCTGGCAATCACACCTAGCGTGTAGCGTTGTTGCCAGGATACCTCAATCTCTAGAGGTGGATTTTGTTTTTATAAAAAATTGAAGCACACTTCACGGTTACAAAACAACTTGTCTGAATGCTGAGTACTTAGAGACCAGACTAAGCGTCTTTTAGTAAGCGTATAAGGCGGATCTTAAGGATGCCTTGTTTCTACATAGGTAGTTATTACTTGAGCCTATCCGGTAATTACTACAGTAAATCCAGTGTTAACTGCCCCCAGCAGCCACCCTTAGCGTGTAGCGTAGCTCCAGTAATAGCTTTAGGTACTGAAATTAGTATACTATTATTGTTGTAGTATTAAATTAACTTCTATTACGTGGCTACGTTAAAGATTACGGACTGCTTATTTTCATTATGTTATCAAATTCCTATGCCATTTAAAAACTGCTAATAGGGGTGTTTGTTAGACAATACCCCTCCCTGACATGTTTCGCCGATACTATCTCGGCTTTTTCAAAGGTGACGCGCGCCGGCGTCAGAGGGATTTTAAATGCACTGAACGAAAGTGATTGGTCGTCATTAACCAATCCTAGTGCTCTGAGGTGGGGGTGTGTTTGGGTCAAATGGTGACGTATCGCTCTCTACTATATTCTATCGCACGATCACCAGTATATCAATATAGGATGTGAGATCTGAATATTATTGTCAGAACAGTCTGACTTAAATCTTTTGGCATTCTACCTGATTCACAACAAATAACTTGCGTGAATAGTTGTACAGCAGAGTATGAATCAAAAATTGTGTATTTTTCACTAGTTATTTTTTGTTTTACTTATTATTATTTATTATTCCTAAGGTTAAGATTTGTGGAAACTGTTTACCAATGGGATTCAAATTTGTAGTCATATTGATGCTGAAGACCTATAAGGTATTGTTGAATTTACATATACTTAATAAAGACTACAAATTGTTTGTGATTGAATATCTTAGATCAAGTTTTGCGTGTTACATACTGTACTGCTGCAGCAGTTACCATGTTGAATGAAAGAAAGGGGAGGTGACGACCTTGCGTGCAAATATATTAAGGGATTGTGACTTAGGTAAGATGTGAATACATCTACAGACAAAGGGAGTGTACATTGAATATATAATGAATGAAATTACTTGAAACTGGTTTGTTGCTACCTTAATATACACATATTATTGATCTCAACGTTTGTTTGAATATCATCTCTTCTAGTACTATATCATCTATTCTGGTATTTGTGAATGTAATTTCGAGTGGGTACCAATTTCTATTTTTAACTTGTTGGGTCAAAATATGGATTGAAGAGGTTAAGATTGTTGAATGAAAGGAAGGGGAGGTGACGACCTTGCATAGAAATACATTAAGAGATTGTGACTTAGGTAAAGTGTGAGTACATTTACAGACAAGGGGAGTGTACATTAATGTATAAAAAGAGAGGGATTGAAATCAGTTAAATTACTTTGAACTGGTTTGTTGCTACCTTAATATACACATATTGTTGATATCAACGTTTGTTTGATATCAGGTTACAGAATATCATCTATTTATTCTGGTACTTATGGAGGTAATTTGGAGTAGGTACCAATTTCTATTTTTACCTTGTTGAGTCAGAATATGAAGAAGAGGTCTGTGTGAGAAGTGATAGTTGGTTGAACGAAAGTGGGGAGGTGGGAAGGAAGGAGTGACAAAATTGTGAAAACAATAACTTGCATGTGATGAAAACACACACACACATGACAGTGCTCCGTGCATTATGTGAGTTAAGTGTATAAAAGTTTTGACATGCTAGCATTAGATGTTGGATGAATCCTTATGAGGGTGTAGATTTTGAGTGTGTAGCGAGATAATCCTCGAATTGAAAGGTGATCACTGTAGTGCATGATTAACTATACAGGAATTATACATGTCTTGCAACAGATTGTATTAGGTGCTATAACATTGTTATTACCTTAATAACATGACATATACAACAGATTGTATTAGGTGCTATAACATTGTTATTGCCTTAATAACATGACATATACAACAGATTGTATTAGGTGCTATAACATTGTTATTGCCTTAATAACATGACATATACAGCAGATTGTATTAGGTGCTATAACATTGTTATTACCTTAATAACATGACACATACAACAGATTGTATTAGGTGCTATAACATTGTTATTACCTTAATAACATGACACATACAACAGATTGTATTAGGTGCTATATCATTGTTATTACCTTAATAACATGACATATACAACAGATTGTATTAGGTGCTATAACATTGTTATTGCCTTGATAACATGACATATACAACAGATTGTATTAGGTGCTATAACATTGTTATTGCCTTAATAACATGACATATACAACAGATTGTATTAGGTGGTATAACATTGTTATTGCCTTATTAACATGACCTATACAACAGATTGTATTTGTGGATTGGGCAAAATCAAATTAAAAGCTAGGACATAATGAAAGTACAATGTCACTTTTTATGGATGTTTATTTGTTTGAATATTAACAATTATTAAATCCTATTCAGATTTTTTCTTATAGGAAGCTCTTCAATTTCCTGTCCCCCCTCATACCCCTTCCCCTGTCCCCACCACTTCCCCTATTGTTGTGCTGAGTCCCCTGTGTGTGAGTCTGTCCCTGTTACCCCTTCTCGCTCCACTTCCCATTTCTTTCCATCTGCTCCCCCTGTTGTGTGTCCTCCTCTACCTCTTCTGTCCTCTATTCTTTTTCTCTTTCTAGGTCTCCCTTCTCTCTTGTTTCAGCTCATTCTTCCTGTCACTTCTCTGTCTTCTCCACCTCTCTTTCTTCTTCCCCCTCCACTTCTGCTGTTCCTCCTCCTCCGCCTCTGCTGTTCCTCCTCCTCCGCCTCTGCTGTTCCTCCTCCTCCGCCTTTGTCTTCACCGTCCTCCTTCTGTGTCTGCTGTTGTCCTTCTCCCCCTGTGTGTGTCTAATGTGTCTGCCCCTAATGTGTCATTGGCCCTCACCCAGTTTCCTATCCTCAACCCTCTGTTTCCCATCACCCTGTCTCCCCCTTTCTTTACCCCATCTATCCCAACTCAATGCCAACTCACATGAGTGAGTTTTGTGTTTTAAATCTTTTGTGTAATGTTAATAGTTGTGTGCATGAATTAATGGTTTGCCTTCTTTTCTCTTCCACAGAGGTGGACCCAGCATGGTACATAAATGTATTGGAAACACCGTAATAATAATAATAATAATAGTAATAATAATAATAATAATAATAATAATAGTAATAATAATAATAATAATAATAGTAATAATAATAATAATAGTAATAATAATAATAGTAATAATAGCAATAATAATAATAGTAATAATAATAATAATAGTAATAATAATAATAATAATAATAATAGTAATAATAATAATAATAATTGTAATAATAATAATAGTAATAATAATAATAATAATAATAATAATAATAATAATAATAAAAATGAAAATTCATTAAAAAAAATTAACAAAGAAAAATAATATATTTAACTAAAAAAAAGAGGTTGTTTTATTTTTAAACAAAATGAATAGTTCTTATTGCACATAAGTGCACTCCGGCCTGGTTTGGCACTGACTGTGGAAATGGTGCTCTAGTAGTGCTTGATGTGCAATGGGCTATCTCTGGCCTTCTGAGTGGACATTGGCCTTTGGCCACGCACCACTATTTGGGGGTTTTGGATTCCTTTGTAAGCAAACGGGAATTCTTGCCTAGATGTGCTAATTTCCTATGCAAATATCTACATTGATTTAATTTTGAGACATGGAGGATTTTAATTTCAGTTTTTTATCTCCCACCATAATAATAATTTTAATGAATTGCAAATGTAAATTTAATAATGAATCAAATATGAACACCTCATGCTAATAAAAGGCATAGGCCTCTAGTTATCAAGCCGTCGACTTTCTAGCATTCGCCGGCACCAATACGCTCACCTAAGATCGCCTAACATCGCTGCCGTGGACCTGAATACGTTCTCCAAAATTATCAAGAAAGTTGTCAAAAAGCTGCGCACCAAGTACGGTGCGATGAGCAGGGGACTGTGGTTAACTAACAGTCATCGATCTCGCTGCTCATCGGCTTATTCGCAGCTTTCGTGGTACCCTGTCACTAAGCACCCACACTAAACTATACTGTTTACCCCCTATACCGCCGCTCCCGGACCCCCCGCAACTAAATAAAGTTATTAACCCCTAAATCGCCACTCCCGGAGCCAACCGCAACTCTAATAAAGTGTTTAACCCTTAAACCGCCGCTCCCGGAGCCCACCACCACCTACATTATATGTATAAACCCCTAAACCGTCACTCCCGGACCCCTGCAATCAGCCAATAGGATTGAGCTTGCATTCTATTGGCTGCTCCAATCAGCCAATAGAATGCTAGCTCAATCCTATTGGCTGATGGGATCAGCCAAAAGGATTGAACTTCAATGGTGATTGCATCAGCCAATAGGATTTTTCCTACCTTAATTCCGATTGGCTGATAGAATTCTATCAGCCAATCGGAGTTCAAGGGACGCCATCTTGGATAACGTCATTTAAAGGAATATTCATTTGTCGGGTAGTCGTTGGTCTGGATGGATGCTCCACGTCTGATGTCTTCAAGATGGAGCCACTCCTCGCCAGATGGATGAAGATAGAAGATGCCGTCTGGATGAAGACTTTTGCCCGTCTGGAGGTCCTCTTCTGCCCGGATCGGATGAAGACTTCTGCCCCTCTGGAGGACCACTTGAGCCCTGCTGGGTGAAGACGTCTCAAGGTAGGGTGATCTTCAAGGGGGTAGTGTTAGGTTTTATTAAGGGGGGATTGGGTGGGTTTTAGAGTAGGGTTGGGTGTGTGGGTGGTGCATTGTAATGTTGAGGGGGGGTATTGTCTTTTTTTTTTACAGGTAATAGAGCTGATTACTTTGGGGCAATGCCCCGCAAAAGGCACTTTTAAGGGCTGTTTGTAATTTAGTGTAGGGTAGGGATTTTTTTTATTTTGGGGAGCCTTTTTTATTTTATTAGGGGGATTAGATTAGGTGTAATTAGTTTAAATTATTTTATTATTTTCTGTAATTTAGTGTTTGTTTTTTTTGTACTTTAGTTAATTTTATTTAATTGTAATTAATTTATTTTAATTTAGGTAATTAATTTAATGATAGTGTAGTGTTAGGTGTAATTGTAACTTAGGTTAGGATTTATTTTACAGGTACTTTTGTATTTATTTTAGTTAATAACAATTAATAACTATTAATAGTTATTATTAATAACTAACTAGTTAATAACTATTTAATAACTATTGTACCTAGTTAAAATAAATATAAACTTGCATTTAAAATAAAAATAAACCCTAAGCTAGCTACAATGTAACTATTAGATATTGTAGCTATCTTAGGGTTTATTTTACAGGTAAGTATTTAGTTTTAAATAGGATTAATTTATTTAATGATAGGAATATTTATTTAGATTCATTTTTTTTTTAAATATTTTTTATTTGAGGTTCATTTAAAGGCATACAATATTGCATAAATAAATTCTTATGTCACATGAGATAAGGTATCAGTTTTACAAGGAGTACCGATAATGAAAATTGGATTATATAATAAAAAAAACACAGAGCTAATAATATATGTACCATGTGAATATTGTATTAATGGAGTGACTGTCACCCAGGGACCTTCTAA
Organism: Bombina bombina; assembly: GCF_027579735.1. Classification (NCBI taxonomy): domain Eukaryota; kingdom Metazoa; phylum Chordata; class Amphibia; order Anura; family Bombinatoridae; genus Bombina; species Bombina bombina. The sequence goes on along the minus strand of NC_069509.1, from coordinate 11,645,421 downwards.
ATGATACAGTAGGCCTCTCTTGGACCCTCTAACATAAACAAAAGTATTTGAGTACAAGAAGGTGATTTCAAACCTAGGAGACCACTTATGGAACTCAAATGATAAACCTCATTTTTATAGTGCTTTATATCATGCATAACAAATAAACTTAGAACATTTTTCTTTTAACTCGATAGGCCACTATTGGACCTAACTGAAATATTAACTCAAGGAGGGAGAGAAAAATAATTTAGCACGTTCAAGTTAAGTAAGAATATGGTTCTGCTATGTAGATAATATGGTAAAATAAATAAGTATAGATAGAATCAAGTTAAGTGAGAATATGGTTCTGCTATGTAGATAATATGGTCAAATAAATAAGTATAGATAGATTGCGGCATAGGCAAGAGAAGCCGCGTAGTTAACCCTCCTGAATTAGGAGGTTCATTATGGGGATGGGGGGGGAGGTGGTAAGTTGAATGCGATGAATAAAGTATGTAGCTGAGGAGGCATTTAAATTGTAGAGTGTCAGTGTTTAGGGGAGTATAACAACAGGATAAACAGTAAATATTAAATATAATGTAGAAGTTAAGGAAACCATGAATGTGGACAGTAGTGTGGGTCCCGCCCACCATGATGTCGTAGCTAATGTGGCATTGCTAAGCCACGCGTTACCCCAATAGAGACCACATCGACAGGTTAATAGATTTGCACATCATAACTTGCAGGTAATAAAGAAAAACACACAAACTGGCTTTTTAGGCGAACAAAACAAAACGTAAGCAGGGTGGCTATAGATGACATTGTCTCAAACATAACAGATATAAGGACTTGGATTACCATATCTGATAATAGAATGTAATAGCAGCATGGAAACAAAGATGGGCTGAAGAGTAAAACTATTATACACTTAAATCAACCATTTGGAAAGAGCGAGGCTTAGCATTGGGTGCCCTAATCATCATAGGGAATATATAGCAGTAATAATCCAAAGCATGCTAAACCAAAAATACTCAAGTCCCTGTGGATTCTATAGACATATGGCTTGAGCGGAGTACTGTAATAAGTATAGGTGTGAATAGGAATTGAAAGTGGTATCCATGAGGGGAGCAATATTTTATGTAACATTAATACAGGAAAACTATGCATAGAAGGTGCCAATAGAAATTTGCCATATGTTTGGTATAAGAGTATGTTCAACACCAGATCAATAATGGAAACCTACATGGGTGCCCTATATCTGCTTTCTAGGGCCCTAATAAAAAGAGCAATATAGTAGTCACATAAGAGGATCCTATACCAGAAATATATACCAGTGTGTGGCCAGTATGGAAAATTAATCATATGTGTAGGAGATAATTAAACACAATGCTCAACAAACCTTGAAACAGGACAAAACACATAATTAACTTAATAACATTTGCAGCAAACAGCAATGGCGTCCGTATAAACCTACAGGTATATTGTGATACCAAAGCATACCCTGAGTCTATAAGTTCCATATAAGAGATTTCTAAACGTTCTGAGGAGTTGTGTCCTAGTTACTGTGAAAAGTCTTGTTGCTTTAACCAATGCCGACAGCATGGTGGAAACAGAGGGAGAGATAATAATCAAGGTGCCACGGATACAGCCAGGTTAGTCTAATATTTACAAGAGTCCCCACAAGGCTATCATGTGAGCAGTAACTCCAGTTAATCGCTGTGAATCGACCCCGGCTCCAATACTCACCCCAAAGAGGGCCTTTAGTGGAGAACCTCTCCATAATGCGAGTCCCTCAGGCGTTCTCAGGCGGACAACTTGTGGAGGAGGTTTCACATAGAAAAGCGAGGCGGCCACGTCCCAGCCCATCAAAGCTTTCACGCCGCCGCCATCTCGGTAGGAAGCCTGCGAGTCTTGCCTCTTGTGTTTACCCGGGAGCTGTGTAAAACGGTCAGGCTCCAGTTCAGATGAAAATCCTTTTCCAAGATGTTGAGGACTTACATAGTCTGCCGCGGGATCTGCGGTAGTTGTCTCTACCAGGGTTAGGCTGGCCTCTTCCTCAGATTGAGCGTTAGTTGAAGGGATTGAAGTGTCAAGGTTACAGTTTATCTTCTCCCGGAATTCAGCCAGTAGCGTTTGCACCTTTATGTAGAAGTCCTCCATATTTGCAAGTATCGGGCTGCGTCTATGCAGTCACCTATTGCTGCTACCTCGTGGTCGTTCCGGTTAGAGTAGATCCAAATAGTTGCTATAGCGGATAGTGTAAAACCTGCCAAATGTGTCTCCACAGAAGCAGTGCAGCTTAATTACAAGTGTAAAACATAAATTTTGTGAGGGTCACTTAATAATATCCCCAAAATTAGTAATTTTTTTCAGGAGCTCATGTAATGTGCGTATTTTCTCCTCAGTGGCTAACTCCGCTCCCCCTATTTAGATTAATTTAAGTTATCTTTAAGTTAGGGGGTGTTAGGGTTAGGGTTAGACTTAGATTTAGGGGTTAATAAATTTAATATAGGTGGCGGCGGGGTCCGGGAGCGGCAGTTTAGGGGTTAATAAGTATAATGTAGGTGGCAGCGGTGTAGGGGGGGCAGATTAGGGGTTAAACACTTTATTAGAGTTGCGGTGGGCTCCGGGAGTGGCGGTTTAGGGGTTAATACATTTATTAGAGTTGGTATGGGGGGCAGATTAGGGGTTAATAAGTATAATGTAGGTGACGGCGGGCTCTGGGAGCGGCGGTTTAGGGGTTAAACACTTTATTTAGTTGCAGGGGTGTAGGGGGGGGGGCAGTTTAGGGTGTTAGGTGTAAACATTCCGATAGGAATCAATGTGATATCGGGCAGCAGCAAACATAAGCTTTCGCTGCTGTCAGACTCCCATTGATTCCTATGGCATCTGCCGCCTCCAGGGTGGCGGATTGAAAACCAGGTACGCTGGGCCGGAATAGTGGCGAGCGTACCTGGTAGTTTTTTGATAGCTTCCAAAAGTAGTCAGGTTGTGCCGAACTTGCGTTCGGAACATCTGTAGTGACGTAACCATCAATCTGTGTCGGACTGAGTCCAGCGTATCGTATGTTACGTCACTATATTCTACTTTTGCCGGTCTGTAGGGTTTGATAACTACAGTGAATCAAGCTCGCAACAAATACGCTGTGGAATTCCAGCGTATTTGCGGTTGACAGCTTGATAAATAGAGGCCATTGTGTGTTTTAAAGGAATTTATCCTTCATGTGTCGGCAATGGTTGTTACAAACAAAAGGAGATTTAAATTCTATGATGTAGCTTTAACTATTTTAGCTTAACTTGTCTGGTTTGCTTATTTATTTATAAAACAGTAAACCTAAAATGTTTCCTCTAAAAGGGTGAGCCTGGCACATCTGTTTCAATGTAAAAATCAATTGATTAACTCTGAGCTGTTATATATGACACAATAACACTATGACACAGTTACACTATGACACTATGACACTATAACACAATAACACAATAACACTATGACAGTATAACACTATGACACAGTAACACTATGACACAATAACACTATGAGGCCTATTTATCAAGCCGTCAACCGCAAATACACTGAGTTCACAGCGTAATTGTGGCAAGCTTGATTTGCCTCATTTATCAAAGCCCACAGACAAGCAAAAGTTGAAATTTGTGACGTAACATATGATCCGCCGGTCTCAATCCGACACAGATCGATGCATACGTCATTACAGATGTTCCAAATGCAAATTGACACAGTAGCACTATGACACTAACACTATGACACTATTATACTATGACACAGTAACACTATGACGCAGTAAAACTATGACAAAATAACACTATGACACAAAGATACTATGACACAATAACAATATGACACAGTGACACAGTAACACTATGACACTATGACACAATAACACTATGAAACAATAACACTATGGCACTATGACACAGTAACACTATGACACAATGAAACTATGACACAATAACACTATGACACAGTAACACTATAACACAATAACACTATGACACTATGACACAATAACACTATGAAACAATAACATTAGGACACAGTAACACTATGACACTATGACAATATAACACTATGACACAATAACACTATGGCACTATAACACAGTAACACTATGACAAAATAACACTATGACACAATAACACTATGAGACAATAATACTATTACACAGTAACACTATGACACTATGATACAATAACACTATGACAGTAAAACTATGACACAGTAACACTATGACACAATAACACAATGACACTATGACACAGTAACACTATGACACAGTAACACTATGACACAATAACACTATGACACAGTAACACTATGACACAGTAACACAATGACACAATAACACTGACACAGTAACACTATGACACAATAAAACTATGACACAGTAACACTATGACACTATGATACAATAATACTATCACAATAACACTATGACACAGTAACACTATGACACAATAACACGATGACACTATGACACAATAACACTATGATACAATAACACTATGACAGTAACACTATGACACAATAACACTATGACACAGTAACACTATGACAAAGTAACACTATGACACAATAACACGATGACACTATGACACAATAACACTATGACCCAGTAACACTATGACACAATAAAACTATGACACAATAACACTATGACACAGTAACACTATGACACAATAACACAATGACACTATGACACAATAACAGTATGACACAGTAACACTATGACACAATAACACTATGACACAATAACACTATGACACGATAACACTATGACACAGTAACACTATGACACAATAACACTATGACACAGTAACACTATGACACAATAACACGATGACACTATGACACAATAAAACTATGATACAATAACACTATGACAGTAACACTACGACACAATAACACTATGACACAGTAACACTATGACAAAGTAACACTATGACACAATAATACGATGACACTATGACACAATAACACTATGACACAATAACACTATGACACAGTAACACTATGACACAATAACACGATGACACTATGACACAATAACACTATGACACAGTAACACTATGACACAGTAACACTATGACACAATAACACTATGACACAGTAACACTATGACACAATAACACTATGACACAGTAACACTATGACACTATGAAACAATAACACTATGACAGTAACACTATGACACAATAACACTATGACACAATAACATTATGACACAGTAACACTATGACACAATAACACAATGACACTATGACACAATAACACTATGACACAGTAACACTATGACACAATAACACTATGACACAATAACACGATGACACTATGACACAATAACACTATGACACAGTAATATGATGACACTATGACACAATAACACTATGACACAGTAACACTATGACACAATAACACTATGACACAATAACACTATGACACAATAACACGATGACACTATGACACTATAACACTATGACACAGTAACACTATGACACAATAACACTATGACACAATAACACTATGACACAGTAACACTATGACACAATAACACTATGACACAATAACACTATGACACAGTAACACTATGACACAATAACACTATGACACAGTAACACTATGACACAGTAACACGATAACACTATGACACAGTAACAAGGATGACATAGTAACACTATGACACAGTAACACTATGACACAATAACACTATGACACAGTAACACTATGACACAGTAACACTATGACACAATAACACGATGACACTATGACACAGTAACACTCTGACACAATAACACTATGACACAATAACACTATGACACATTAACACTATGACACAGTAACACTATGACACAATAACACAATGACACTATGACACAATAACACTATGACACAGTAACACTATGACACAATAACACTATGACACAATAACACTATGACACAGTAACACTATGACACAATAACACGATGACACTATGACACAATAACACTATGACACAGTAACACGATGACACTATGACACAATAACACTATGACACAGTAACACTATGACACAATAACACTATGACACAATAACACTATGACACAGTAACACTATGACACAGTAACACGATGACACTATGACACAATAACACTATGACACAGTAACACTATGACACAGTAACACTATGACACAATAACACAATGAAACTATGACACAATAACACTATGACACAGTAACACGATGACACTATGAGAAAATAACACTATGACACAGTAACACTGACACAGTAACACTATGACACAATAACACTATGACACAATAACACTATGATTCAGTAACACTATGACACAATAACACTATGACACAGTAACACTATGACACAGTAACACTATGACACAATAACACTATGACACTACAACACTATGACACAGTAACACTATGACACAATAACACTATGACACTATAACACCATGACACAATAACACTATGACACAGTAAAACTATGACACTATAACACTATGACACAGTAAAACTATGACACTATAACACTATGACGCAATAACACTATGACACAATAACACTGTGACACTATAATACCATGACACAATAACACTATGACACAGTAAAACTATGACACTATAACACTATGACACAATAACACGATGACACAATAACACTGTGACACTATAATACCATGACACAATAACACTATGACACAGTAAAACTATGACACTATAACACTATGACACAATAACACTATGACACAATAACACTGTGACACTATAATACCATGACACAATAACACTATGACACAGTAAAACTATGACACTATAACACTATGACACAATAAAACTATGACACAATAACACTATGACACAGTAAAACTATGACACTATAACACAGTAACACTATGACACTATAACACTATGACACTATGACACTATAACACTATGACACAGTAAAACTATGACACTATAACACAGTAACACTATGACACTATAACACCATGACACAATAACACTATGACACTATAACAGCATGACACAATAACACTATGACACAATAACACTATGACACTATAACACTATGGCACTATAACACCATGACACAATAACACTATGACACAATAACACTATGACACAGTAACACTGTAACACAATAACACTATGACACAATAACACTATGACACAATAACACTATGACACAGTAAAACTATGACACTATAACAAAGTAACACTATGACACTATAACACCATGACACAATAACACTATGACACTATAACACTATGACACTATAACACCATGACACAATAACCCTATGACACAATAACACCATGACACAATAACACTATGACACTATAACACCATGACACAATAACACTATGACACAATAACACCATGACACAATAACACTATGACACTATAACACCATGACACAATAACACTATGACACAATAACACCATGACACAATAACACCATGACACAATAACACAGTGACACAATAACACTATGACACAATAACACCATGGCACAATAACACTATGACACTAGAACTCTATGACACAATAACACTATGACACAATAACACTATGACACAATAACACTATGACACTATAACACTATGACACTATGACACAATAACACTATGACACAATAACACTATGACACAGTAACACCATGACACAGTAACACTATGACACAATAACACCATGAGACAATAACACTATGACACAATAACACTATGACACAATAACACTATGACACTATGACACAATAACACCATGACACAATAACACTATGACACTATAACACCATGACACAATAACACTATGACACAATAACACCATGACACAATAACACTGTGACACTATAACACCATGACACAATAACACTATGACACAATAACACTATGACACAATAACACCATGACACAATAACACTATGACACAATAACACCATGACACAATAACACTGTGACACTATAACACCATGACACAATAACACTATGACACAATAACAATATGACACAATAACACCATGACACAATAACACTATGACACAATAACACCATGACACAATAACACTATGACACTATAACTCTATGACACAATAACACTATGACACTATAACACTATGAGACTATGACACAATAACACTATGACACAATAACACTATGACACAGTAACACCATGACACAGTAACACTATGACACAATAACACCATGACACAATAACACTATGACACAATAACACTATGACACTATGACACAATAACACTATAACACAATAACACTATGACACTATAACACTATGACACTATGACACAATAACACCATGACACAATAACACTATGACACTATAACACCATGACACAATAACAATATGACACAAGAACACTGTGACACAATAACACCATGACACAATAACACAATAACACTATGACACAATAACACTATTACACAATAACACTATGACACTATAACTCTATGACACAATAACACTATGACACAATAACACTATGACACAATAACACTATGACACTATAACACTATGACACTATGACACAATAACACTATGACACAATAACACTGTGACACAGTAACACTATGACACAATAACACCATGACACAGTAACACTATGACACAATAACACCATGACACAATAACACTATGACACAATAACACTATGACACAATAACTCTATGACACTATAACTCTATGACACAATAACACTATGACACAATAACACTATGACACTATAACACTATGACACTATGACACAATAACACTATGACACAATAACACTATGACACTATAACACTATGACACTATGACACAATAACACTATGACACAATAACACCATGACACAATAACACTATGACACTATAACACCATGACACAATAACACTATGACACAATAACACTATGACACATTAACACCATGACACAATAACACTATGACACAATAACACTATGACACAATAACACCATGACACAATAACACTATGACACTATAACTCTATGACACAATAACACTATGACACAATAACACTATGACACAATAACACTATGACACTATAACACTATGACACAATAACACTCTGACACAATAACACTATGACACAGTAACACTATGACACAATAACACCATGACACAGTAACACTATGACACAATAACACCATGACACAATGACACTATGACACAATAACTCTATGACACTATAACTCTATGACACTATAATTCTATGACACAATAACACTATGACACAATAACACTATGACACAATAACACTATGACACTATGACACAATAACACTATGACACAGTAACACTATGACACTATGAAACAATAACACTATGACACAATAACACTATGACACTATAACACTATGACACTATGACACAATAACACTATGACACAATAACACTATGACACAATAACACCATGACACAATAACACTTTGACACAATAACACTATGACACAATAACACCATGACACGATGATAACACTATGACACAATAACACCATGACACAATAACACTATGACACAATAACACCATGACACGATAACACTATGACACAATAACACTATGACACAATAACACCATGACACAATAACACTATGACACAATAACACTATGACACAATAACACCATGACACGATAACACTATGACACAATAGCACTATGACACAATAACACCATGACACAATAACACTATGACACAATAACACTATGACACAATAACACTATGACACAGTAACACTATGAAACAATAACACCATGACACAATAACACTATGACACTATAACACTATGACACTATGACACAATAACACTATGACACAATAACACTATGACACAATAACACTATGACACTATGAAACAATAACACTATGACACAATAACACTATGACACTATAACACTATGACACTATGACACAATAACACTATGACACAATAACACTATGACACTATAACACTATGACACTATGACACAATAACACTATGACACAATAACACTATGACACAATAACACTATGACACTATGAAACAATAACACTATGACACAATAACACTATGACACTATAACACTATGACACTATGACACAATAACACTATGACACAATAACACTATGACACAATAACACCATGACACAATAACACTATGACACAATAACACTATGACACAGTAACACTATGAAACAATAACACTATGACACAATAACACTATGACACTATAACACTATGACACTATGACACAATAACACTATGACACAATAACACTATGACACAATAACACTATGACACTATGAAACAATAACACTATGACACAATAACACTATGACACAATAACACTATGACACTATAACACTATGACACTATGACACAATAACACTATGACACAATAACACTATGACACAATAACACTATGACACAGTAACACTATGAAACAATAAAACTATGACACAATAACACTATGACACTATAACACTATGACACTATGACACAATAACACTATGACACAATAACACTATGACACAATAACACTATGACACTATGAAACAATAACACTATGACACAATAACACTATGACACAATAACACTATGACACTATAACACTATGACACTATGACACAATAACACTATGACTCAATAACACTATGACACAATAACACTATGACACTATAACACTATGACACTATGACACAATAACACTATGACACTATAACACTATGACACAATAACTCTATGACACAGTAACACTATGAAACAATAAAACTATGACACAATAACACTATGACACTATGACACAATAACACTATGACTCAATAACACTATGACACAATAACACTATGACACAATAACACTATGACACTATGAAACAATAACACTATGACACAATAACACTATGACACAATAACACTATGACACTATAACACTATGACACAATAACACTATGACACAATAACACTATGACACAATAACACTATGAAAAGGATATTCTTATAAAGACAAGCTCACAACAATTGTTTTACATGTGTTATAGATACAATAACATGTAAAACTCTTAACATATATCAGCTAAACAAATAGGTTTTAAAGGGACATGACACCCTATAGTTTACTTACCTGATTCAGATATCAAATACAATATTAAACAACATTCCAATTTAATTAAATTATTTATTTTCCTTCCTTCATCAGATATCCTTAATGGTTGAAATAGCAATGCACATGGATTAACCAATCACACGGGGCATCTATGTGTGGCTACCAAGCAGCAGCTACTGAGCCTATTTAGATAAGCTGTTCAACAAAGGAAATCAAGAGAATGAAAAAGATTAGATAATTAAATTAAAAGTTTTAATTAAATCATGATATGAGAAATATTGATTTCATGTCACTTTAATCACACAATGTAAAGTTTATTAAAGTCTATTTACTAGTTCTTAACAGCTTAACGACACACGTCATACAGGGTATGTAAGACACAAACTGGTCGTTAAAGACCAACAACGTACCCTGTACGCCATTAGTGGTGTAAAGCAACTGGAAGTGATCCTGATTGCGGTTTAAGGGGAGTGACTCACCTGGGGTTTAAGAGCAGATGTTCTGGAGAGTTCAGCCTCTTTCCTTCAGTGTTCTTCCCGAAGTTGGAGTTGCTGAGATTGCTGTTTGTCATGGATCATGCCAGGCGAGTGTCTGTTCCTCCTAAACGATTCAGGGATGGATCCCAAGGCGCAGCAGGGCCCCTGTAAAGGAAAAGAGAGTAGTTAATGTGGAAGTGGCCCTTTCAACTCAAGAAGGGGATATTTCGTGCAGGCAGGGTTCTAGGGCCCCTTCTCCCATTCCTCCCAATTCCCCATCTTTATATGAGGTGGCTGAGTCGATTTTAGGGAAGTTTGAGGAAGGCGAGGTAATGGAGGAACCTGAGGATTTGAATTTAGATGATGATGAGGATCCTGCACCTGGGCCTAATTCCATGCTGAGTAAGGCTTTGTCAGCAAGTGTGCAGGCCCTGCCTACCGAGGCTGCAGCAGGGGTGGTGGCGGTCTTCCTAGGGAGTGGGCCTTTTCTGTCTGGGCCTAATATGGGGCCTAATGTAGAGCCTGGCGTGGGGCCCAGTTTCGGGCCTAATTGGCCTGGGTTTGGGCCTCCGGTGGGTCCGCTTGGTGGGCCTTTGGTGTCAGGGCCAATGCCACACGTGGGGGCTAGTCTCAAGCCTACTTGGCCTGGTTTTGGGCCTTCCGTGGATCCAGCCAGGCGGCTAGCAGTGGCAGGGTCCTTAGGGTCTAGTGTTGGGCCTAGCTTGGGGCCTGGCTATGGGCCTAATCGGCCTAGTTTTGGGCCTTACATGAGTCCGGCCGGGGGGCCTACAGTGGCGTGGCCTTCAGGCCTTGCTGCAGGGACTCTTCTGGTCCGGTCTGTTGCTAGCAGCAGCCCTTATGAGGTGCACAGGCTTTCTGGTGCGGTAGTAAGTGCTGGAAGTTCCAGGATCACCAATGCGTTTGGGGTACGGTGTGCTCCTTTCAGCACAACTGCAAATTTTGTGGAGGAGCACACCCCGGTTGTGAGTGCAAGCGAAAAGACCTTGGGGCAGATAGAGGTCAGCCTAAGGGAGCAGCTGGCACTAAGGGCGCCCACCCTGCTGAGGGTAAACGTTCTTGAGCTCTGGCTGTACTTATATCCTGATCGCCAAGCAGCAAGCTTGCTGTTGGCGGGGTTGAGGGAGGGTTTCCAGATTCCTGTCACTTGTTATGTGAGGGGGTCGGTGACTCATTGTAATTGTGAGTCAGTAAAGCAGTTCCCTGAGGTAGTGAGGGAGATATTGATGAAGGAAGTGCGGCTAGGTAGAATGCTAGGCCCCTTTGCAGAGTTACCAATTAAGGATTTGGTAGTGTCCTCGCTAAGTGTAGTACCCAAGAAAGAGCCAGGAAAGTTTTGCCTGATTCAGCACCTTTCTTATCCCGTAGGCTCATCAGTCAATAATGCCTTTGACCCTGAATTGGCTTCAGTGCATTACAAGTCCTTTGATGAGGCACTGTTGGTAGTGCGGCGGGCTGGGATAGGTGCTGAGTTGACGAAATGGAATATTGAGTCTGCTTTTCATTTGTTGCCATTGCATCTGTCTACCTTTCGGTTAATGGGGTGCAAATTGCAAGGGGAATATTATTTGGATAGGTGCCTCCCCATGGGATGTTCGCTGTCGTGTGCACTATTTGAGATGTTTAGCTCATTCTTGCACTGGGCAGTGGTGTCAGTAGTTGAGGATAATGCGGTGGTACATTATTTGGATGACTTTCTCTTGGTGGGCACACCAGGATCGGGAGGTTGTGATAGGCTAATGGGAACCATGCAATTTATGATGGCGAAATTCGGGGTGCCATTAGCGGAGGAAAAAATGCAGAGGCCTTGTACGCATCTAACGTACCTCAGTATAGAAATTGACACGGAGGCCGCGTTTTGCCGCCTGCCAAGTGAGAAAGTGCATAAGCTCCTGGAAGCGGTTTGGGTGGCTGCTGCAGTAGAATGGTTGCAGAAAAAGACGCTGCAATGATGCAATATTTGCTTGGCATGTTGAATTTTGCCTGCAGGGTTATCCCTATGGGCAGGGTATTCAACAGATGAATGGAGGGGCACCTGGGGTTGGCTAAGGCAGCCAGAATACAGGTTACCAGGGATATTATCGAGGACTTGCATGTCTGGGACAATTTGTTGACAGGTTTTAACGGGGTGTGTCTTTGGCCTAAGTGGAAGTTACGAGTCAGGAATTGCAGCTTTTTACCGATGCGGCGGGAGCATTCTGCTGCGGTGCCTTTTTTGGGGGGGGGAATAGTGCGCAGTGCCATGGCCAGTGGAGTGGTGCGAAGAGGGTCTTACAAAAAACATGACCCTGCTTGAGCTATTTCCCATTGTGGTGGCGGTGGAGCTATGGCCCGACGGTTTAGAGATAGAGTGGTCACGTTCTGGTCTGATAACCTCAGCGTGGTACATGCTGTCATTAACTTGTCAGCCGCATCCCCTGTAGTAGTAAGATATTTGCGCTTTCTGGTTTTGCGCTGCCTCCGTGACAATATTCACTTCTCGGCGCATCATGTGCCGGGGGTGGATAATGTGGTAGCGGAAGCTTTATCTCGTTTCAAATGGGAACAATTTAGGAAGTTAGTTCCAGATGCTGCTGCAGTAGGACTGACCTGTCCTTTATTTTCTCTGGCAGCTCAAGGAAATGGGGGAGCAATTCTGTCACTAGTGGGTTCAGCCTTAGCACCTGCGACCTATCTATCCCATTGGAGAGCATGGGAGGAGTTCTGAGAGAGACGTCAGGTTTCTGTAAGGGATGGCTCGCAGGTAATGTTGCTTGAGTGGCTGTCAGGGCTTAGGGCAAAGGGAACGTGCAAGGGGGCCGTTCAGGAACAACTGGCGGCCCTTTCATATTTTTATAAGCTAACAGCGGTCCCAGACCCGGCACAAATAGTGCGAGGCAGGGGGCGCAAAGAAATTAAGGTGCCTGATGTCAGAGAGCCGATCATGAGCAAGCACCTTGAGCTGCTCTTGCTTAGGTTACATCCTTGCATGAGTGCTCTCTGTTTCGGGCAGCTTTTGTTCAGGCATTTGCGGGCGCGTTGTGCGTGAGCGAACTGGTAGCGCCAGCGGGTCAGGTGTCAGGGAAAGGGGTTCTGCTTCAGCATGTTAGATTGTATGAGTCGGCAGTTCTACTTTTTGTCCCCCGGTCTAAGATGGACCAGGATGATAAGGGCACTTGGGTGACTTTGGCCGGGAAGGGTGGTGGCGTCACCTGTCCGGTCCGAGTGGTGTCTGAGTTTCTGAAGGTATGCCCTACAGGGGGGAGGCAGTTCTTAGTCCACATGGATGGTTCTTCACTGTCGGTCTACCAGTTCAAAAGAGTGCTGAGGGCAGTGGCGGTGAGCATAGGCCTCAATCTGCATAGTATAGAGACTGAGTCTGAGGGTATTAGGCACTTAGGGAGATGGCTTTCAGACAGGTACAAGCTGTATGCTAGGCCATTGTCGCAATAGCTTGTGGTGTTTTGTTTGTATCTATAATTAGCAAGTTTCATTATTGTTTTTTCTGGTTCTGCTCCATGGGCTGTGCACATATGGATAGTGGGTCATTCATATGTCTACTGGGCGGCCATTCGGGATGCCGCTTCATCAGGGGGTCAGCAGTTAGGTTCCCCTTCAGCCAAGGCATCGGTTAGATGGTTGGGTCGTAGGGGGATGCGCTGGTGTGAGCTCCCAACATTGCTCAAGGATATGCATAGGTGATGGGGTAGGCCCCAGATAGTTGTGTTACACTTTGGGAGGGAATGATGTTGGTGAGACCCCAGTTTTGGATCTCATCAGAATCATTCAGGCTAATATAGCCTGGTTGAGAACATGGTGCCCGGGTGTCCACGTGGAGTGGTTCAATATATTGGCTCGGCTGCATTGGAGGCACTTAGGTTCAGCGGGTGCAGGGTACAGTATTAGAAAGAAGGTCAACAGAGAAGTGGGGAAGACTGTATGTGGGTCGCAGGGGTTTGTAGTTTGGCACCCTAATCTGTCTGCTGAACAGAAGGTCTTATACCACCCCAATTGTGTGCACTTAGACCTATTCTTGGGTAATTTGAGAGCGGCTTTGGCCACTCAACTTTAAGTTGTGTGTGAGGTGGCAGCAAGAGTCTCCTGTTGATATGGTGGTGAGAGGTAGCGGCCTAATTTGAAGCTTTGGGTGGAATGATTGGTCAGGCTGGAGGAAAGGTGACGTCACTAGGTCCGAGTCTAGGGTGCCTTTTCCTCGCAGGTAGGCAGACCAAGAGAATTCCTCATAACCCCCTTGGCTAGCATCTGATGGGGCGGAGTCATCCGGGGGACTATGTCATATCCTAAAACAAATTTGGGCCTCTACCTCCCAATGTAGGAGTTAATGGTAGGGACTCATGCCGCCAAGCATATTTGCATATTCGGCCGGTTACCGAGTAACCTTCTAGGGTGACTGTTCACACTACTTTAATTAAGTTAATAAACGCAACCTGTTGGTCTTCCTCCATCTCTGTTGTCGTGTCCATTATTTTGGGGAATGATGGGAGTAATCAAGTTATTAAGTTAAGTTTTGAGTTATTCACTGATATCCCTGAGTAGGCTATTCAGTCCTTATGATAGTGTAGTGACCCCTAGTAGGAATGGAGCATATTAAGGGCTGTAGCCTGGCAGGGATAAGAATGTGAAGGATTGTATGGAGATGCAACAATGTTGAAGTTTAAGGGGAGTGACTCACCTGGGGTTTAAGAGCAGATGTTCTGGAGAGTTCTGCCTCTTTCCTGCGGTGTTCTTCCTAAAGTTGGAGTTGCCCACCCTCCCTTCTCTAGAAAAGAAATAATTTGGGCATCATGAGAATCGGCTACTGTGTGTGCTTTAGTTAACACAGCGGGGGTAGGTTTAGTCGAGCTAGCCTTTGGTAAGCCCGTATTTGTAATATTTTGGACTCCACCAGTTTCTTATTTGGCTCTTCCGGCTGTCAAGAGCTGGGCCCCTTACGGGTGGGAGTAGTATTTGCTCTAGTGGCGAGAGATAGTGGCCTAATTTGAAGCTTTGGGGTGGAATGATTGCTCAGGCTGGAGGAAAGGCAAAGTCACTAGGTCTGAGCCTAGGGTGTCTTTTCCTTGCAGGTAGACAGGACCAGGAGAACTCCTCCTAACCCCCTTGGCTAACATCTGATGGGGCGGAGTCATCTGGGGGACTACGTCATATCCTAAAACAAATTTTGGCATCTACCTCCAAATGTAGGAGTTAATGGTAGGGACTCATGCCCGCCAAGCATATTTGCATATGCAGTCAGTTACTGAGTAACCTCCTAGGGTGACCATTCACACTAGTTTAATTAAGTTAATAAATGCAACCTGTTGGTCTTCCTCCATCTCTGTTGTCGTGTCCATTATTTCGGGGAATTGATGGGGGTAATAAAGTTATTAAGTTAAGTTTTGAGTTATTCACTGGTATCCTGGAGTAGGCTAATCAGTCCTTATGTAAAGTGATACTTTACGCATTTATTATTGTAGGTTATGTTAACTCATTGTTATTTGTTCTATTCTATACCTACTGTATGTGTATAAATATAAGGGAACAAGGAAACTCCTCGGCACACCAGGGATAGATAAAAAGCCAGTCTTTATTTACTAACGAGTAAAAACAAGATCCTCATACAGCAACATGGTAAAAACAATAGATGAACCGGAACAGGGGGAACAACACCTCCTGTGACATCATACGCGTTTCATGCCTCTGGGGCACTTGTTCACTGATAGAGAACAGGTGGTGTGGGTGCTCTTAATATACAGATTGCTGTCCAATAACATAGCATCAATGAAGACACATTTCATTAACCCCTGAAGTTCCTGTCACAAACAAAAAATTACTAATCTATATAGCCTCTATATGTAGTACCTATTACAAAAATAAGTGCATATCTATACATTATATTATAACATATGTTTGATTCACAATATCACAATTTAATAATGACCATATATACCATTGTTTTTCTTTTTGTATGTAGCAATGAAATATTGTAATATTAACAAGAAAAAATAATAAATTCAAGTATAAATGTAGGTATATAATCAAATTGGACATCAAGACCTAATCCTCACTGTAATGTGAATGACAAAACAGTTTATAATGCGTTAGTTTGAATAGTGTTATGTATAAAAGAACACTTTTTTTCTTTGTAACAATGCATTATAGTGATTGGTCAACGTTGAACAAACATATTTACATCCATTCTGGAATTCAAACCCGTAGGTACCCTAGTTTTTAAATGTAGAATCCAAAAAACCTCCCTTTCATCCAGTTTCTTTTCCCTGTCACCACCCCGGGGATGTCTAGGGATAAAGTCTATGCCCTGTACTTTCAACAGAGATTTATCAGAGTTGTGAAAATTTCTAAAATGTTTGGCAATGGGCGTTCTTGAGTCAGGGTCCTCTATGGACCTAAGATGCTCCATGACTCGGTCCTTCAAGGACCGTTTAGTGCGTCCCACATATTGAATGTTGCACCCCTGACAAGTCAATAGATAAATTACATGTGTACTGTTGCAATTTATAAAATATCTTATATCACTTGTCTTGCCTAGTGCTTCTGATCTACAGGTGTTACCCTGAACTATATGTGAGCATGTTTTGCATCGTGAGGCATTACATTTATAGCACCCCTTACGTTTTTGTAACCATGTGTCATTTACGACTCTAGGCAACATGGAGGGTGATAAAATGTTTCTCAGTGTCTTAGCTTTGCGTGACACAAACTTGCAACCTCCCTCCAGGACTTGATTTAGTTTTTCATCACTCTCTAGGATTGGAAGACTCTTTTTAATTATCTTGCAGATCTTTCCATACTCCATACTGTATGGTGTAGCAAAGATTGGTACAGAAGTAAATGGTTTCTCATTACTCTCCTTTATGCCCCTTCTGTCTTTTTTATATGTCAGAAGTTCTGACCTAGGGACCTTGTCCACTTCAGTTTTTGCTTGTGTCAAAATATTTTTGGGGTAACCTCGTGATTTTAATCGCTTAACGGTATCTGCAGCATGCTCTTCATAGGTTTTCGGATCAGTACAGTTCCGTTTCACCCGAATGAGTTGACTTTTGGGAATGGAGGCAAGAAGATGTGATGGATGGCAAGAGTCATATTTGAGAATACTATTGCCTGACGTGGGCTTACGGTATAGTTCAACCTGAATTTCTCCATCTATTGGTCTAATGGTTACATCCAAAAAATTTAAAGAATCTGCACTGGATTCTATTGTAAAAATGAGATTTAACCTATTATTTGACACATATTGATGAAAAGAATGAATAGATTCACTGTCACCATCCCAGATAAATACCAGGTCGTCTATATAGCGACCATAGTAAATAATAGATTGCCTGAAGGGGTTTGTATCTCCAAAGATGTGGAAGAGCTCCCACCAACCTAAAAATAGGTTGGCGTATGATGGCGCAAACTTGGCGCCCATGGCCGTTCCACATCTTTGGAGATAGAAACGTCCTTCGAAAAGAAAAAAGTTGTGAGTCAGCAAGTATTCGGTAGCTTGCAACAAGAAAGATACCGTTGCCTCGTCATAATTGGATCTATGTCTTAGAAAAAACTCTAATGCCTCCAAACCTTTATCATGAGGTATTGACGTATATAATGAAGAAACGTCCATGGACATAAGAGTGTAACTAGATTTCCATGAAATCTCTTGTGTTTGTCTGATAAAAGATGTAGTGTCTTGAATATAGCTTGGTAGTGCTAGAACTAGGGGCTGCAAATATATGTCCACCAATTCAGACAGTGGTTCGTTGAGGGACCCTATCCCCGCTACAATTGGGCGCCCCGGAGGATTTAGGGGATCTTTATGTATTTTGGGAAAATAGTGAAACACGGCAGATACCGGCCACTCAGGAATCAAATATTCTGACATATTGGCCGAAATAATACCATTGTCCATGCCGTATTTCACTATCTCCCTCAGTAAACCCTTGTATATTGCCGTAGGATTGGTGGCCAAAGTACAATATGTATTACGATCTGATAATTGGCGAGAGGCTTCCCGGACATAATCTTGCATATTTAGGACTACTAGGTTTCCACCCTTATCGGACTCTCGAAATACAAGATTTTTATTTGTGGTTAATTGTTTCAATGCTGAATTGTCAGATGCAGTGAAATTTTTGTTAGAATGTTTGGTATTGTTTGTAGTAGTAGAGAGAGGATTTTTTAAATCACTGTCAAGTTTAATGAGTTGGTTTTCAATGGTTTGTTGGAAAATATCCAACGAATTGCCTCTCGTTTGTACTGGATAAAAAGTACTTTTGTTTTTTAGTCTTGATATATTTATGTCTTGAACAGACGGACCATGTCTAGTGCCATCAGTATCTAAGAATTGTAAATCTTCCATATCTTGTATACAACATTTGTCTTGGAATGTTAAACCACTCTCAAAATCATTGATAGATTGTTTATGAGAAACATTGTTTTCCCCGTCCGACATTAACTCTGTCTCAGACTCATTTTTTAGGAAATGTTTTTTAAGAGTGAGGCCTAGATTTAGAGTTCGGCGGTAAAAGGGCTGTTAACGCTCCGCGGGTTTTTTTCTGGCCGCACCATAAATTTAACTCTGGTATCGAGAGTTCAAACAAATGCTGCGTTAGGCTCCAAAAAAGGAGCGTAGAGCATTTATACCGCAAATGCAACTCTCGATACCAGAGTTGCTTACGGACGCGGCCGGCATCAAAAACGTGCTCGTGCACGATTCTCCCATAGGAAACAATGGGGCTGTTTGAGCTGAAAAAAAACCTAACACCTGCAAAAAAGCAGCGTTCAGCTCCTAACGCAGCCCCATTGTTTCCTATGGGGAAACACCTCCTAAGTCTGCACCTAACACCCTAACATGTACCCCGAGTCTAAACACCCCTAACCTTACACTTATTAACTCCTAATCTGCCGCCCCCGCTATCGCTGACCCCTGCATTACACTTTTAACCCCTAATCTGCCGCTCCGTAAACCGCCGCCACCTACGTTATCCCTATGTACCCCTAATCTGCTGCCCTAACATCGCCGACCCCTATGTTATATTTATTAACCCCTAATCTGCCCCCCACATCGTCGCCGACACCTGCCTACACTTATTAACCCCTAATCTGCCGAGCGGACCGCACCGCTACTATAATAAAGTTATTAACCCCTAATCCGCCTCACTAACCCTATCATAAATAGTATTAACCCCTAATCTGCCCTCCCTAACATCGCCGACACCTACCTTCAATTATTAACCCCTAATCTGCCGACCGGAGCTCACCGCTATTCTAATAAATGGATTAACCCCTAAAGCTAAGTCTAACCCTAACACTAACACCCCCCTAAGTTAAATATAATTTTTATCTAACAAAATAAATTAACTCTTATTAAATAAATGATTCCTATTTAAAGCTAAATACTTACCTGTAAAATAAATCCTAATATAGCTACAATATAAATTATAATTATATTATAGCTATTTTAGGATTAATATTTATTTTACAGGCAACTTTGTAATTATTTTAACCAGGTACAATAGCTATTAAATAGTTAAGAACTATTTAATAGTTACCTAGTTAAAATAATAACAAATTTACCTGTAAAATAAATCATAACCTAAGATATAATTAAACCTAACACTACCCTATCAATAAAATAATTAAATAAACTACCTACAATTACCTACAATTAACCTAACACTACACTATCAATAAATTAATTAAACACAATTGCTACAAATAAATAAAATTAAATAAACTATCTAAAGTACAAAAAATAAAAAAGAACTAAGTTACAGAAAATAATAAAATATTTACAAACATAATAAAAATATTACAACAATTTTAAACTAATTACACCTACTCTAAGCCCCCTAATAAAATAACAAAGCCCCCCAAAATAAAAAATTCCCTACCCTATTCTAAAATACAAATATTACAAGCTCTTTTACCTTACCAGCCCTGAACAGGGCCCTTTGCGGGGCATGCCCCAAGAATTTCAGCTCTTTTGCCTGTAAAAAAAAACATACAATACCCCCCCCCAACATTACAACCCACCACCCACATACCCCTAATCTAACCCAAACCCCCCTTAAATAAACCTAACACTACCCCCCTGATGATCTTCCTACCTTGTCTTCACCATGCCAGGTTCACCGATCCGTCCTGGCTCCAAGATCTTCATCCAACCCAAGCGTGGGCTAGACATCCACTGAAGAAGTCCAGAAGAGGGTCCAAAGTCTTCCTCCTATCCGGCAAGAAGAGGACATCCGGACCGGCAAACATCTTCTCCAAGCGGCATCTTCTATCTTCTTCCATCCGATGACGACCGGCTCCATCTTGAAGACCTCCAGCGCGGATCCATCCTCTTCTTCCGACGACTAGACGACGAATGACGGTTCCTTTAAGGGACGTCATCCAAGATGGCGTCCCTCGAATTCCGATTGGCTGATAGGATTCTATCAGCCAATCGGAATTAAGGTAGGAATTTTCTGATTGGCTGATGGAATCAGCCAATCAGAATATAGTTCAATCCGATTGGCTGATCCAATCAGCCAATCAGATTGAGCTCGCATTCTATTGGCTGATCGGAACAGCCAATAGAATGCGAGCTCAATCTGATTGGCTGATTGGATCAGCCAATCGGATTGAACTATATTCTGATTGGCTGATTCCATCAGCCAATCAGAAAATTCCTACCTTAATTCCGATTGGCTGATAGAATCCTATCAGCCAATCGGAATTCGAGGGACGCCATCTTGGATGACGTCCCTTAAAGGAACCGTCATTCGTCGTCTAGTCGTCGGAAGAAGAGGATGGATCCGCGCTGGAGGTCTTCAAGATGGAGCCGGTCGTCATCGGATGGAAGAAGATAGAAGATGCCGCTTGGAGAAGATGTTTGCCGGTCCGGATGTCCTCTTCTTGCCGGATAGGAGGAAGACTTTGGACCCTCTTCTGGACTTCTTCAGTGGATGTCTAGCCCACGCTTGGGTTGGATGAAGATCTTGGAGCCAGGACGGATCGGTGAACCTGGCATGGTGAAGACAAGGTAGGAAGATCATCAGGGGGGTAGTGTTAGGTTTATTTAAGGGGGGTTTGGGTTAGATTAGGGGTATGTGGGTGGTGGGTTGTAATGTTGGGGGGGGGTATTGTATGTTTTTTTTTACAGGCAAAAGAGCTGAAATTCTTGGGGCATGCCCCGCAAAGGGCCCTGTTCAGGGCTGGTAAGGTAAAAGAGCTTGTAATATTTGTATTTTAGAATAGGGTAGGGAATTTTTTATTTTGGGGGGCTTTGTTATTTTATTAGGGGGCTTAGAGTAGGTGTAATTAGTTTAAAATTGTTGTAATATTTTTATTATGTTTGTAAATATTTTATTATTTTCTGTAACTTAGTTCTTTTTTATTTTTTGTACTTTAGATAGTTTATTTAATTTTATTTATTTGTAGCAATTGTGTTTAATTAATTTATTGATAGTGTAGTGTTAGGTTAATTGTAGGTAATTGTAGGTAGTTTATTTAATTATTTTATTGATAGGGTAGTGTTAGGTTTAATTATATCTTAGGTTATGATTTATTTTACAGGTAAATTTGTTATTATTTTAACTAGGTAACTATTAAATAGTTCTTAACTATTTAATAGCTATTGTACCTGGTTAAAATAATTACAAAGTTGCCTGTAAAATAAATATTAATCCTAAAATAGCTATAATATAATTATAATTTATATTGTAGCTATATTAGGATTTATTTTACAGGTAAGTATTTAGCTTTAAATAGGAATCATGTATTTAATAAGAGTTAATTTATTTCGTTAGATAAAAATTATATTTAACTTAGGGGGGTGTTAGTGTTAGGGTTAGACTTAGCTTTAGGGTTTAATCCATTTATTAGAATAGCGGTGAGCTCCGGTCGGCAGATTAGGGGTTAATAAGTGTAGGTAGGTGTCGGCGACGTTGTGGGGGGCAGATTAGGGGTTAATAAATATAACATAGGGGTCGGCGATGTTAGGGGTAGCAGATTAGGGGTACATAGGGATAACGTAGGTGGCGGCGATTTGCGGTCGGAAGATTAGGGGTTAATTATTTTAAGTAGCTTGCGGCGACGTTGTGGGGGGCAAGTTAGGGGTTAATAGATATAATACAGGGGTCGGCGGTGTTAGGGGCAGCAGATTAGGGGTACATAAGTATAACGTAGGTGGCGGTCGGCAGATTAGGGGTTAAAAATTTTAATCGAGTGGCGGCGATGTGGGGGGAGCTCGGTTTAGGGGTACATAGGTAGTTTATGGGTGTTAGTGTACTTTAGGGTACAGTAGTTAAGAGCTTTATAAACCGGCGTTAGCCAGAAAGCTCTTAACTCCTGCTATTTTCAGGCGGCTGGAATCTTGTCGTTAGAGCTCTAACGCTCACTGCAGAAACGACTCTAAATACCGGCGTTAGGAAGATCCCATTGAAAAGATAGGCTACGCAAATGGCGTAGGGGGATCTGCGGTATGGAAAAGTCGCGGCTGTAAAGTGAGCGTTAGACCCTTTAATCACTGACTCCAAATACCAGCGGGCGCCCAAAACCAGCGTTAGGAGCCTCTAACGCTGGTTTTGACGGCTACCGCCGAACTCTAAATCTAGGCCTGAGTGATCTCACAAATTTGTTTAAATCCAAAATGGTCTGAAACAGATTAAAATGACAGGACGGAGAGAAACTCAGTCCTCGTGACAATACCCTTTCTTCCTCATAACTAAGATTATAGTTTGATAAATTGATCACTTCTTTTGCAGATATCTGTGTGTTTGTTTCCTCCTCACTCTCTGTGGGTATCGTTTTGTTTTTTCTGTGTCTACGACGGTATCTATTTTGGCCCCCTCTACGTGTTCTTTTGGATGTAAAGGTTTTAGAATTGAGTGAGGTGGGCCTGATCCGTTTTTTGACAATGCTAATTGGGGAACAGTAGGTGTACTGAGTGCTGATAACTGTTCTGAAGTGTCTTGTGTGTATCCTGCGGAATCACTGTCTAATGTATCATAATCGTACTCTGTATCATTAAAGGTTACCTTTTTGTTCTGTTTTGATTTTTTGTATCTGAGTTTTTTGCTCTTATTGTTGCTAACAGAGACAGATCCTATATGTGACCATGAGTAAACATTTTCAGTATCATAGTCCATTTTATCTCTGTTAATTTTTTGTGCCTTAAATTCCCACAATTCTCTCTGAAATTTCTGCATATTTTCTTTAAATTGAGTATCATAGAGACCGAATTCAGGGTCTGTTTGTACCTGTTTTAGTTCAATTTGTAAATCTTGCATTTGTTTGATCAGTGTCAATCTCTGTTGTTTTTTATAATTAATCAGAATTGTCATTAGTGTTTGTGAACATGTGGAAAGGGCTTTATTCCATTCCTCTATAAACTTTGAACATGTGACATGGAATGATGGAAACTTCTTAATCCTAAGCCCCCTAGGGATATGTTCTCTCTGTTGATAAATAAGGAAGGTCTTGATGTCCAATTCTAGTCTAATGTCTGTCTTTCTCAAACTGTCCATTTGTACAAATAAACTCTCAAGGTCATGTTGAACATCGTCTAACCAAGACTGTAATGTGTCTGCTGAGGGATCTAGTGTTTGTGTAAGATCCTCAAAAACAAAACCTTGTGCCTCTTGTGCTTCCATGGTATATATATAGATATAAACAAAAATAACACCTAAAATAAATGTATAACGTATATATTGAACCACACTAATAATCACCACTATGGTATTGAAAGATATTTCTGGAAACAACAATTCATGTCAGTTGTACTGTGTCTAAAAGTACAGTGGTTGTTCAAATGATTGCTGATATATATATTTGTTTAAAAAGTGCCCGGTCAATTAAAACTAATATCAAAATTGATAGATAATATAAATAGGCACCTGCTATCTCATACTTATAAATTAAACAAATATTATATCACATATTCAATTTATACCACAATAGTTAATAAATCTAGTAACCAAAATACTAACAGACACATGTATTGAGATCAATCTGCTAGAAAAGAATAATTAACCCTATATGTTGATTATAATCTATCCATAATTGAACACTTAATGAAAAAATTAGTTGATGAACACCCGCAAAACAGGAGCCTAAACACACTTGCTATTCAATAATTAACGATGTCCAAATATTGTCACCAGGGAAATTGATAGGTAAAAAAACACAAAATGTCATAAACAAAACTCTCAAACGGTTACCAATACTTCATTTGTGCTATCCACTATGCATATGATTAAGATGACAACCCGTTGTCCATAATAAAATGGAAATTTGAAAAAGAGAAAGAAAATTGGTTTAGTATAGTCTATATTGCACAGTCCATCATGATAATAATATTGTAGTCGTACAGACTATCCACAATGTACTCCATTAAGTCGTTTTTGTCGATATTAGATAGTCCATGGACACATATACATACTGGGGTATCCAAATGTCCAGAAGACATATATCTTAAAGTTATAGTTCCACAATATAGAGGCTAATGTGTACTATTTACCAGTCACCGGTATCGTGATGTAGGAAGTTGAAATTGAGAGGCTGATCTATCACTCCATTGGGCCCAAACATGTAAAAAGGGAGCAATCTTCAGGTAACGCTATGTGATGCGCTCGTGAGAAAACACTATCAATATGTGTAAAATGCTGTCATAAGCATCGGTTGATGAGCCACTTACCCGGAACAGAGAACGACACAGGAACACCATAGGTAAGGGTAGGATGCTCCAATCAACTCTTTCTCATGGCGTTCTTCTGCGTTACCACGTGTCCTGCTCCTCGGCCGCTACGGGTGCACGCAGGGATTACGTCTCTGTCCAGACGCTGCACATAGAAGGGAACAAGGAAACTCCTCGGCACACCAGGGATAGATAAAAAGCCAGTCTTTATTTACTAACGAGTAAAAACAAGATCCTCATACAGCAACATGGTAAAAACAATAGATGAACCGGAACAGGGGGAACAACACCTCCTGTGACATCATACGCGTTTCATGCCTCTGGGGCACTTGTTCACTGATAGAGAACAGGTGGTGTAGGTGCTCTTAATATACAGATTGCTGTCCAATAACATAGCATCAATGAAGACACATTTCATTAACCCCTGAAGTTCCTGTCACAAACAAAAAATTACTAATCTATATAGCCTCTATATGTAGTACCTATTACAAAAATAAGTGCATATCTATACATTATATTATAACATATGTTTGATTCACAATATCACAATTTAATAATGACCATATATACCATTGTTTTTCTTTTTGTATGTAGCAATGAAATATTGTAATATTAACAAGAAAAAATAATAAATTCAAGTATAAATGTAGGTATATAATCAAATAAATCTCTGTTGAAAGTACAGGGCATAGACTTTATCCCTAGACATCCCCGGGGTGGTGACAGGGAAAAGAAACTGGATGAAAGGGAGGTTTTTTGGATTCTACATTTAAAAACTAGGGTACCTACGGGTTTGAATTCCAGAATGGATGTAAATATGTTTGTTCAACGTTGACCAATCACTATAATGCATTGTTACAAAGAAAAAAAGTGTTCTTTTATACATAACACTATTCAAACTAACGCATTATAAACTGTTTTGTCATTCACATTACAGTGAGGATTAGGTCTTGATGTCCAATTTGATTATATACCTACATTTATACTTGAATTTATTATTTTTTCTTGTTAATATTACAATATTTCATTGCTACATACAAAAAGAAAAACAATGGTATATATGATCATTATTAAATTGTGATATTGTGAATCAAACATATGTTATAATATAATGTATAGATATGCACTTATTTTTGTAATAGGTACTACATATAGAGGCTATATAGATTAGTAATTTTTTGTTTGTGACAGGAACTTCAGGGGTTAATGAAATGTGTCTTCATTGATGCTATGTTATTGGACAGCAATCTGTATATTAAGAGCACCTACACCACCTGTTCTCTATCAGTGAACAAGTGCCCCAGAGGCATGAAACGCGTATGATGTCACAGGAGGTGTTGTTCCCCCTGTTCCGGTTCATCTATTGTTTTTACCATGTTGCTGTATGAGGATCTTGTTTTTACTCGTTAGTAAATAAAGACTGGCTTTTTATCTATCCCTGGTGTGCCGAGGAGTTTCCTTGTTCCCTTCTATGTGCAGCGTCTGGACAGAGACGTAATCCCTGCGTGCACCCGTAGCGGCCGAGGAGCAGGACACGTGGTAACGCAGAAGAACGCCGTGAGAAAGAGTTGATTGGAGCATCCTACCCTTACCTATGGTGTTCCTGTGTATAAATATAGTTTATGTTGTATGAAAATAAATAATATACAAGATGAAAAGAAAGAAGAAAGGAAAAAGGAAATAATACAAAAGAGCTATTATCTAAAGATATGAAGAGACATTATAATTTGCAGGTTTCACCACTACTAACTCTCCCCCTCACTTAACACGTCTTGCAACCTTCTACATTAGAGGGGAATGGATTGCTGTGGACTTTGTCATTACTCTTCAGTTGTATAAAACAGCCTCAATTATCTTTGTATATTTAGTCTGTATGATGTAATACAGGTGTTTTGATTGTTCAATAAAGCTCTTTTAAAACAGTATAAAAAGAGAAAGCTAAAAAAGAGAAAGCTAAAAAAAAAAAAAGTATTTTTACCAGTTCTATTTGAGATCCGATAATACAATGCTTATAACAATATAATACACTGGCCCTTTAAATACAGAGAAACAAGCACACCGTGTGTTTTACGGCTCTGCACAATTATTATTGCTATTGACGCGATAGGAAAAACCAAAATCATGAAAACAATGAATGCTAAGGGGGATATTTATCAAAGGTCTGTCGGACCTGATCTGACAGTGCGGATCAGGTCCAACAGACCTTGCTGAATGCGGAGAGAAATACGCTCTCCATATTCAGCATTGCACAAGCAGCTCTTGTGAGCTGCTGGTGCAACGCCGCCCCCTGCAGATTCGCGACCAATCGGCCGCCAGCAGGGGGTGTCAATCAACCTGATCGCACTCGATTGGGTTAAATTGTGGTGATCTCTGTCTGCCTGCTTGATAAATGGGCCTCTAAGTGCGTAAACAGCTGAGATTTTGACAAATTGTGATTTCATTGACCATGATAAATAAAAGTTGCATCCAACATGCTACAAATGTATTTAAAATGTCTGCACACGTAAGTGCTATGTAAATATGGCGGATTACGTGTAAATTCTATAGCAGCAGTATTTTCATAGCACTTAAGTGTCAACAAAGATATTAATATTTGAAACTTGATGATGCGCTGTATACGCTGCACCGCATCAATGCTTTAAATCTGCTTGCTGATTAATATATTGTGTCATTTTGTTCAAACTACAAAGCGCATACACCAGGTATTAGAGAAGATGATGTGTGGCGTACGTTATGTGTAGTTATGATGTGTGGCATACGTTATGTGTAGTTATGATGTGTGGCATACGTTATGTGTAGTTATGATGTGTGGCATAAGTTATGTGTAGTTATGATGTGTGGCATACGTTATGTGTAGTTATGATGTGTGGCATACGTTATGTGTAGTTATGATGTGTGGCATACGTTATGTGTAGTTATGATGTGTGGCATACGTTATGTGTAGTTATGATGTGTGGCATAAGTTATGTGTAGTTATGATGTGTGGCATACGTTATGTGTAGTTATGATGTGTGGCATACGTTATGTGTAGTTATGATGTGTGGCATACGTTATGTGTAGTTATGATGTGTGGCATACGTTATGTGTAGTTATGATGTGTGGCATACGTTATGTGTAGTTATGATGTGTGGCATACGTTATGTGTAGTTATGATGTATGGCATACGTTATGTGTAGTTATGATGTATGGCATACGTTATGTGTAGTTATGATGTGTGGCATACGTTATGTGTAGTTATGATGTATGGCATACGTTATGTGTAGTTATGATGTATGGCATACGTTATGTGTAGTTATGATGTGTGACATACGTTATGTGTAGTTATGATGTGTGGCATACGTTATGTGTAGTTATGATGTGTGGCATACATTATGTGTAGTTATGATGTGTGGCATACATTATGTGTAGTTATGATGTGTGGCATACGTTATGTGTAGTTATGATGTGTGGCATACGTTATGTGTAGTTATGATGTGTGGCATACGTTATGTGTAGTTATGATGTGTGGCATACATTATGTGTAGTTATGATGTGTGGCATACGTTATGTGTAGTTATGATGTGTGGCTACGTTATGTGTAGTTATGATGAGTGGCATACGTTATGTGTAGTTATGATGTGTGGCATACGTTATGTGTAGTTATGATGTGTGGCATACGTTATGTGTAGTTATGATGTGTGGCATACGTTATGTGTAGTTATGATGTGTGGCATACGTTATGTGTAGTTATGATGTGTGGCATACGTTATGTGTAGTTATGATGAGTGGCATACGTTATGTGTAGTTATGATGTGTGGCATACGTTATGTGTAGTTATGATGTGTGGCATACGTTATGTGTAGTTATGATGTGTGGCATACGTTATGTGTAGTTATGATGAGTGGCATACGTTATGTGTAGTTATGATGTGTGGCATACGTTATGTGTAGTTATGATGTGTGGCATACGTTATGTGTAGTTATGATGTGTGGCATACGTTATGTGTAGTTATGATGTGTGGCATACGTTATGTGTAGTTATGATGTGTGGCATACGTTATGTGTAGTTATGATGTGTGGCATACGTTATGTGTAGTTATGATGAGTGGCATACGTTATGTGTAGTTATGATGTGTGGCATACGTTATGTGTAGTTATGATGTGTGGCATACGTTATGTGTAGTTATGATGAGTGGCATACGTTATGTGTAGTTATGATGTGTGGCATACGTTATGTGTAGTTATGATGTGTGGCATACGTTATGTGTAGTTATGATGTGTGGCATACGTTATGTGTAGTTATGATGTGTGGCATACGTTATGTGTAGTTTTCAATCAATCACAACTTCACGAACGCCTTGAAAGTGATGATGACAAGATGCTATAGTAACAAATAGAAAGTGTGTACACCGTGTTTATGTGTGTGCATACACAAAAAGATGGCATTTTCAAGATGGCGTACGCCATGCGTAGTTTTCACTCGATCAGGAATTAGCAACCGCATTGAAAGTGCAGATGACAAGATGGTCACTTCAAAAATGCTATAAATACAAAGAGCGTAATCTCTACATCTGACCTATCAATAATGCGCACACAACAACGTTCCTTATAAACTATACTAAGATTAAAACCACAATTAAAGTGACAGTTTATCTTTATTTGCATTTGACCTGTAACAAATCCCTTCTATGTATTTGTGTGTTGTGTGAAGTTAATAATAAACTATAATTTAATTGTGAATTCTTACCTACATCCTACTGTCAAGCTATGGAAACCCATCCATAAAAAGTGTCACCTCTAGTGTAATACATATTATGATGAACATTTACATTTGGGGGTCGATTTAACAAGGGCCAAAGGCTCGCCGGAAACAGCAGTTAAGAAGCAGTGGTCTTAAGACTGCTGCTTCTTATTTTGTTTGCCGCCTTTGAGGCTGCGGACAGCAATCAACCCAATCGGATACGATCGGGTTGATTGACACTCCCTGCTAGCGGCCGATTGGCTGCAAATCTTCAGGGGGCGGCATTGCACAAGAAGTTCACCAGAACTGCTTGTGCAAAGTTAAATGCCAACAGTGTATGCTGTCAGCATTCAGCTACAGCGAATCATGTCCATCCGCCATTTGATAATTCGGCCCCTTGATCTATACAAATTGTGGTTTTACAATGTTATAAATATATCACCAAAATTAGGCATCAGTGATCCCTTTCTTTCTAAATTCCTTTTAATAAAAAGCCACCATATTAATAAATTGTGAATCCAAACACAAAACACACCATAAGCTATTTCACATACACAAACTCTTCTATGCTTTAAATTCATCTTACTTGTTCTGTTTTTAATTTTAGATAATAAACTTTTTTTTCTATTTTTTATAACATATATGAACTTGTTTGTTTCACATCAAAATATAATGTTGAATTTAAATTCCGGAAACCAAAAATGTTTTATGAACTGTTTATTTAAACGTTGTTTGACAACTATGCAAAGTATGTAAAAAACGTATGAATAAATTATTTAATTAAAGAGACATTAAACTAGATGTTTATCATGTTCATTAAATAATTACATTTTAACCTCAGTATTAAATAAACATGAGACAGCCTATAGGGAGGAGGTAAAGCACCTGGTGACATGGTGGGCTGAAAATAACCTGGATCTCAATAGCAAGAAGACCAAAGAGATCATTGTTGATTATAGAAAGACCAAACGCTGCATACACGTCCATCTATATAAATGGATCTAATGTAGAACGTGTGACAAGTTTTATATTTCTGGGAGTTCACATTTTCTGAAGACCTGTCTTGGACATTGAACACCTCTACCCTGTTGAAGAAGGTGCAACAACGTCTTTATTTTTTAAGGACGCTGAAGAAAGTTAATTTGTCCCCTCACATACCGGTCAATTTTTACCATTGTACTATTGAGAGTATTCTCACCAATTGTATTACAGTGTGGTACGGCAATTGTACTAACTCTAAAGGAAGGGCTCTGAAACGGGTGGTAAAAACAGCGCAATATATCATTGGTGTTCAGTTACCTCTTATTGAGGACCTCCAGCGCAGTAGAAGTCTCCAAAGGGCTCGCTGTATCATTAGTGATACTTCCCTTGCTAGTCATGGATTATTTGCCCTCTTACCATATGAGAGGTGTAATAGGAGTCTGTATGGCAAGAAAGACAGACTACAGAACAGTTTTGTTCCCCAGAGTTGTTACTCTGTTAAACACAAACTTTTAGTTTTTTAACTTTTTAATTCTGTCATTGACTCATACTGTATATAAACACTTATCCCTTCCTTAGTTTAATATCTTTCTTACTGCACTAATTTATGCACTTCACATATTTTTACTGTGGGTCGTTACACGTATACTGTACACTTCCGACGAATTTCATTGTTCGTCATTTACATTACTATGCACTGCATATCACATATTCATAATGTATGTATACACGCTTAGCCCTTCCTTTGGCTGTAACTTTTTTACTGCACTAACTTATGCCCTTTACATATTTTTACTGTTGGTTAATATTTTTTCTTCTGATTAGCACTATGCACTTTTGTGTCATGGTGATAATTTTGCACATATGTCACCTACTGCAAATCTCAAAATTTTGCTTACTCATCGTATTCACCACCTTATAGTATATTTTGTTATGTATGGGTTAGATACTTAATTGCATTTTGTTGTCTTTGTTTTTATACTTTGTACAATGACAATAAAAGGAATCTAATCTAGTCATCTAATAAACATTGTTCAGATGAGAGTTAAGTCTAAGTTATGATTTTTCTGTTAATAAGGATTATTTCCTATACAATACAAACACATATTTCATTCAAGCCATTAAATTCAACTATAAGATATGTATTGCTAATAAATGTAACATTGACTTGAGTTTATCCTATGACTTTTTTCTAAACATAATGATATATTATAGCGTATGAGTTTAAGGCCAACAAGAGTCTGCACATCATCACAAAATAAAAAAAAATAACAACAGGACACATTCTTAAAACTATCTGCCTACATGGTCCTGGTACCATAGAAACCTATTTAATGCAGAATGTGCTCCACAGGGGTAAACATAGCACATTATCACATAAATTATTTATATATATATATATATATATATATATATATATATATATATATATATATATAAACCATTTAGAATAAAAAGATAAAATAATGACTTTTTCTTCCCTCCCATGGCAGGGAGGATTTATAGGGTTCTAAAGCCTCGCCTGTCGTGTCCTCCTTAGAGTTTGTGGTTGAGAGGAGGAGGAGGAGTACTCTCAGCGGTAGGGATGGAGGAGCCAGATGGGGAAGAGATGGATGAGGCAGAGGTGGTGATGCAGGGGCTGCAGAAGGGCCAGAGGGAACTGGTGTCTCTTGTCCTCCCTACTGCACTAATTGGACTTATAGCACCATTAGCTTCCTTTGCTCCCTCTTTATCTGCATGTTCTCCCTAAAGTCACCCAGAGGAGCCAAAGCTCTTCAATAACTGTGGTATGAAACTGGTTGGAGACAATGTTTTGTTGCCCACTAGCCACCCTGGACGCTCTGAAATTTATTGTGAATCGCCACAGTAATTCAAACTCTGAGATTGGTTGTGGAAGGTCTTCTAGATTTTCTGTAGGCCCAGCTTCTTCTGTATGCCGAGCAACAAGAGTGGAGAGTGACTCTTGAGCAGGGAGGTTCTCCTTCTTATTTGAAGGCCCGTCGTGTTCCGGAGAGTATGCAGGGGGTTTGTATGGTGCTTGGATCTGAGGTGAAATACATTTGGCACCACGTGTAGGGCCAGGAGGAGTATGATGCTAATCCTGTGACTCCTTGTGTCGGGAGAGCCTAGTTGAGATTTCCGTCCTGAATGAAGTGGTCCGTCTTTCCTCCTCCCTTGAGCTGGCCCTGAACTCCAGAGAAGAGAGTTGTATATGTGTAAACAAATTAGACATGATAAACACTTAATTATTAATAAACATGTGTACATTATCTTTAAGCTATGTTGAAATTGTGAATCTTAAAATTTTGCTCATAATATTAATGCAGTCTAGTTAATATTGTAGAAATACACCTTGAATTTCTATTAGTAACGAGAAATCACAAACCACAATCATATCAGTTTTCAGTTTTTACAAGTTGGGTTTTATGTCAAATACATATTCACATCACTATTACGCAATAAAAAAAACAATAATTATTTACACAGCATCAGCCCTTTGTTGCAACATTATTAATGTGCTATTTAAATAATATTTTTCCAAAAGTAAGTGTTAAGCAATGCATGATTGCTCTCTCGGACTTGCAAAGACTCATTTACATTCGCCCTAATGTTTAGTATCTCACAAATCACGTTGCACATTATGCAAATGAGTTTCACAATTCTGCTGTGTTTTATTTTTGTACCCTGCACATTTTAATTGGTCTTAAAAATATATAATAACACTAAGTAGACTTATACAATTACATAGTAGGTAAACTTGATAACCAAAAATGTCAAAGAAACCAAAGACTTTCAAACACCAATTTCTGCATATTTAAAAGGCATGTCATGGTTAAGTGCAATAAATGCAATTTGTTTTTTTATTGTAAGTCTGAACTGTAAATATGAAATGGCGTTCTCACAAACACAAGCAAATATTTTATTTGAAACATAAAATTGTTTTTCCTTACCAGGAGAAGCGTGGCGCCTCTCCCAAGTATCAATTCCTCCTGGGATACCAACGAATGTCACCTAGGATATATTCTCTCGTAGCATCTTCTACCAACAGTAGGTGAAGACCTTTGCAGGACCGCCACCAGTGGTGGATGCCACTGCTCGCTCCTTGGCCAGCTTCCTCTTTAGCTCCCTCTTACAGTCCTAGAGCATGCTTGACTGAGTGCACGGTCCTCCTGCAATTACCTACTGCATTTGTAGTATCCACAATGTCCTACTAGATATTCTGTTTACTTGGTCCACTCACTGCTGAGGACTCAATCCTCCTTGCCTTCTGCGTGTATGCCCTTATGAGAGTCTCCTTCTCCCCAAAAGTGTAAACCCCCAAAAAATCCTAATTATAAACCCCAAAGTTTCGACTCACTCAACTTGGCTCTGGCTCCTACGAGATCAGCTGTGGCTATTCTCCTCTTCTTTCTTCATGGTGGCAGTTCTCTTTATCTTAATGGTGGTGGTACTCTGGGGCAGTCCTCTTTATCTTATTGGTGGCATTCCTCTGGGCCAGTCCTCTTCATTCTTCATGGTGACAGTCCACTGGGGTGGTCCTCTTCTTTCTTCATGGTGGCAGTCCACTGGGGCGGTCCTCTTCTTTCTTCATGGTGGCAGTCCTCTGGGGCAGTTCTCTTTATCTTAATGGTGGTGGTCCTCTGGGGCAGTCTTCTTTATCTTAATGGTGGCAGTCCTCTGGGGCAGTCCTCTTCTTTCTTCATGGTGGCAGTCCTCTGGGGCAGTCCTCTTTATCTTCATGGTGGCAGTCCTCTGGGGTGGTCCTCTTCTTTCTGCATGGTGACAGTCCACTGGGGTGGTCCTCTTTATCTTCATGGTGGCAGTCCACTGGGGTGGTCCTCTTCTTTCTTCATGGTGGCAGTCCACTGGGGTGGTCCTCTTCTTTCTTCATGGTGGCAGTCCTCTGGTGCAGTCCTCTTTATCTTCATGGTGGTGGTCCTCTGGGGCAGTCCTATTTATCTTCATGGTGGTGGTCCTCTGGGGCAGTCCTCTTTATCTTCATGGTGGTGGTCCTCTGGGGCAGTCCTCTTTATCTTCATGGTGGTGGTCCTCTGGGGCAGTCCTCTTTATCTTCATGGTGGTGGTCCTCTGGGGCAGTCCTCTTTATCTTCATGTGGCGGTCCTCTGGGGCAGTCCTCTTTATCTTCATGGTGGTGGTCCTCTGGGGCAGTCCTCTTTATCTTCATGGTGGTGGTCCTCTGGGGCAGTCCTCTTTATCTTCATGTGGCGGTCCTCTGGGGCAGTCCTCTTTATCTTCATGGTGGTGGTCCTCTGGGGCAGTCCTCTTATTTCTTCATGGTGGTGGTCCTCTTTATCTACCTCTTCTTCTCAGGGCATCTTTTTTAGAATAGGAGATTTTTTTTAAATTTAGTTTTTTTTTTAATTTAGGATTTTTTCTTAGAGTAGGGCTTTTTATGGACAAAAAAGCTATGTTCATGTTAGGCAATTGCCTTCCAAATGTGCTGAAAGAAAAAAAAAAATCATCAAACCAATGTAATCACCCAAGCTCAGAAATTTGCAACAGTGTATGATTTTGTCATGTCTAACATGGAATGGGATTTTGTCATGTCTAATATGTAATGGGATTTTTTCATGTCTAACATGTAATGGGATTTTTTCATTTCTAATATGTAATGGGATTTTGTCATGTCTAACATGTAATGGGATTTTGTCATTTCTAACATGTAATGGGATTTTGTCATGTCTAACATGTAATGGGATTTTGTCATGTCTAACATGTAATGGGATTTTGTCATGTCTAACATGTAATGGGATTTTGTCATGTCTAACATGTAATGTGGTTTTGTCATGTCTAACATGTAATGGGATTTTGTCATGTCTAACATGTAATGGGATTTTGTCATGTCTAACATGTAATGGGATTTTGTCATTTCTAACATGTAATGGGATTTTGTCATGTCTAACATGTAATGGGATTTTGTCATGTCTAACTTGTAATGGGATTTTGTCATGTCTAACATGTAATGGGATTTTGTCATGTCTAACATGTAATGGGATTTTGTCATGTCTAACTTGTAATGGGATTTTGTCATGTCTAACATGTAATGGGATTTTGTCATGTCTAACTTGTAATGGGATTTTGTCATGTCTAACATGTAATGGGATTTTGTCATGTCTAACATGTAATGGGATTTTGTTATGTCTAAGATGTAATGGGATTTTGTTATGTCTAACATGTAATGGGATTTTGTCATGTCTAACATGTTATGTGGTTTTGTCATGTCTAACATGTTATGTGGGTTTGTCTTGTCTAACATGTAATGGGATTTTGTCATGTCTAACATGTAATGGGATTTTGTCATGTCTAACATGTAATGGGATTTTGTCATGTCTAACATGTAATGGGATTTTGTCATGTCTAACATGTAATGGGATTGTGTCATGTCTAACATGTAATGGGATTTTGTCATGTCTAACATGTAATGGGATTTTGTCATTTCTAACATGTAATGGGATTTTGTCATGTCTAACATGTAATGGGATTTTGTCATGTCTAACATGTAATGGGATTTTGTCATTTCTAACATAGGAACCATCAAGAAAAAACTGGCACTACACTATAAATGTTGGTGAGATTGGAATGATATATAATTCCGGTGCTGCCCCTTAAAGATAACAAGATTGGATAATACAGGACAGAAAAGTAAGGGGTTAATGTAGCACTCACTCTCACTCAATATTTAGTAATAAGGTTTAAAAACATTCATACTTTAATGTTCAATGGTTAAAACCATGATAAACATCCCTGATAATCAATGTAAACTACCCACAACCACCTATTTAACAAACATTAAAAGAATAATGGCCACCTATCACTCCTCTGTTTCCTGGCCGATAGCAGGAAACATCGGCATCAGGTGGCTGGAGTGAAAGGATGGCCAGTTTAGAAATGCTGTACAAACGCGTTTCGGCTATATATTAGCCTTTCTCAATGTTACACATTCATTAATCAAACGATTAAGCCGAGGCTTCAGTGTTCAGGGCTTGATATATCTCTAAACCGGTAATCAACAACCAATCAGGAGCATCCAAAAATCTCCGCCTATTGTTCAACCAATCGGCTTAGGGCCTAATTCATGCCCACAGAAAAGTGTACTCCGATTGGAGCAATGGCAAGGAGCATACTGATTGGAGCAATATCGGACCATGCACATATTGCATTGACTGTGGGTTGAGCCTTAATAAATATAAACTATAAGCAGCGGTTTGCATATGTAACACATTACTGAAATATTTACCGAACTGATACCATGTCCCTTAAGCAAATTATATTGATAAGGCAAAATATCGTCACGTATAAAGATGATTATGCAGCACAAGGTAATAAACCTATTATGTAGCAGGAACGGAATGTAGCCAGAGTTATTCATATCTGTGCATATATCATCCCTTATATATATTAAATACTAATACGATCAGATGTAGTCTGGTATACCATAAACCTTATTACTAAATATTGAGTGAGAGTGAGTGCTACATTAACCCCTTAGTTTTCTGTCCTGTATTATCCAATCTTGTTATCTTTAAGGGGCAGCACCGGAATTATATATCATTCCTATCTCACCAACATTTATAGTGTAGTGCCAGTTTTTTCTTTATGGTTCCTATATTAGTTTAATTAATGTGAGAATTGCACTCATATTTTCTTTAAACTAGAGCACACACTTATATCTTCATTAACATAATGGCCTCTTTTGATTTAGGGGCAGAAATGCTCCAGTGGACTAATGATATAACTAATTTAACGGCAGAGTTAAAAAATAAAACTACTACAGAGATGAATAATACGTTGGAATGGTTTGATTCTTTGAAACAACTTAAAAAAATAAGAAGGAAACAAATAAAAAAGCAATGGAATATTGGCATGTACAATTTCTACAAATAAAATAATGTCATCACACGGGGGTTACGCTTAAAATTGTTTCCTTCTTTCAAAGATTTCCAACCTGAATTCAAACTTAAGTGGGAGAACGCACTTACTGAGTGCTCCCTAAAACTTATTTAACAGAACACGAATTAGATAAACTCACAGAAATTAATGAGGGTATTTCTTCTATTTGTGATTAACTAAAACAATATGAGGTAAATGAGGAATTTAAAAAATCCTATAAAAAAACTAAGGCTGAAGTCGAAAAGTTTGCACGCTTTATATCTGAGGAAAAAAAGCGTAAAATCGACAGAGACCTCAAATATTATTCCTCAGAAAATATTTACTCATGGGGGAAAAACTTTAATGCCAGTTCAGATATAGATACATCTGATAGGGAAGGTGATAGTACGGATGTAGAAGCATCCGATGGAGAATATATACCTAGAACTATCCTCAAAAATAGAATTAAGCCTCACAAAGTAACTGATGCAAGCATCCCTTTAGGCGTAGAACTAGAAGGGGGCGCAAATGTAAAACCCAGAACCAGGAGACAAGTGAAGTTCACACAGAAATCACCACATCACAAGAAATAAATACCACTGAATTAAATATTATTAATCTCTCCAATTTAACTCTTACCCCTGACCAAATATCAGTCCTCAAAAAAGGCTTATCGTTCATACCCACACCCCCCTTCAATAAATTCAAGGCAATCAAAGATATACACCTTTTTACTAGAAAAGTCCTTTTGAAAAAATACTTTAGCAATCCAGACTATGATCAGATGAATCAAGTGAATACTGATCAAGCAGCCATTAGTGATTTAATTTCACTGTTAGAGGAATCTATCAGCGCTGTTGAAACTGAAGATAACAATAACTGGCGTTCAATTTTAAAGGCCAAATCTAAATTTGTACCTCCGAATAATACATCATATAATGCACTAACCTTCCTTAATTTAGTATGCCAAGATATTCTTGACATTCAGGGACATGTAGCCAAATCTAACTATAACCTGAGTAAGGAAGAAAATCAGGCACTAAAACAATTATCTGAAATGAAAATTGTGCAGATAAAGTGCAGTGACAAAGGAGGTAACATAGTTATCTGGCCGGGTACTATGTACCGCGAGGAAGCACTACGCCAACTAAACAATCCAATGAATTACAAGATTCTATTATGTAATCCTATGGATATGTTTTTAAACAGCTATAACAAACTTATTAAGTCAGCTCTAACTGATGGTGCAATTGATCAGAAAGAATATAATTTCCTTGAAACTAAACAACCCATAATTGCCACA
This sequence comes from Bombina bombina, assembly GCF_027579735.1. Lineage (NCBI taxonomy): Eukaryota > Metazoa > Chordata > Amphibia > Anura > Bombinatoridae > Bombina > Bombina bombina. The sequence goes on along the minus strand of NC_069509.1, from coordinate 11,605,304 downwards.
TTTTATTTATTGCCCAAAATCCATAAAGATGTTTCCAAACCGCCTGGGAGACCGATAGTCTCCGGGATTGGTTCTCTAACGGAGAAAGCAAGCAAATACATCGATGCTGGGCTTAGATACATTGTGGAATCCCTTCCATCATATACAAGGGACACAATGCATCTGTTGAATAAAGTGAATGGCTTAAAGCTGGATATGAATTCTTCATTATTGGTTACTTGTGACGTAGAGTCGCTCTACACCAGTATTAAAACAGAATGGGGGTGTAGAGCGGTCTCTTACTATTTAGACAAAAATACCAAAATGAGTCAAGAGGTTAAGGAGTTTTTACTCAAGTTGTTGGAATTTGTATTAACACATCATTTTTTCGTCTTTGACGACAAATTCTTTTTACAAACTTGTGGCACGGCCATGGGCACATCGTGTGCCCCGACATATGCTAATATATATCTGGGCTGGTGGGAGGAAACGGTGGTATTCCATGAGAACCTAAAACACCTTACCAAATACGTATCCCACTGGTCCAGATATATAGATGACATATTCTTCGTATGGGATGGCCCTGAACACCTCCTGACAGAATTCATAAGTATTCTCAATGTTAATCCTTTTGGATTGTATCTGACTTCTACTATAGAAAGGTCTAGGGTGGAATTCCTAGATCTTTACATCCAAAAGTCTGATAACTCCATTGTAACTAATGTATATAGGAAGCCCACATCAACTAATAACATCCTGCATGCCAGTAGCTACCACCACCCGAACACCATTAGGGGGCTACCTATGGGCGAGTATATACGTTTAAGACGCAATTGTAGTACCATTGAGAATTTAAAAGAGTCAGCGAGCGATCTCAGACAGAGACTACTCGAACGTGGGTATTCAAGGAAACTACTTGCCAAGGCATACAATAATGCTTTGCGCAAAGACAGAAAGGAGTTACTTACTCCTAGACTGAAAGCAAGTAACACCCCCCTCAGGTTTATTACCACCTATTCACCACTAAGCAATGAGATTACTAACATTCTAAAAACACATTGGCATGACCTTACCCAAGACACCCTATTAAAACCATTGTTGCCTGATAGGCCTTTAGTAACGTATAGGAGAGCGAGCAACCTTAGTGACAAGTTGGTGACTAGTCACTATGATAGGAATGCTAAGAGAAATCCTGTACATAAAGGGTCTATTGCTTGCGGGCACTGCAAAGTGTGCCAACATATGGTAAAAAAACAATCTATAGTGGATAGATTTGGTAAAACGTGGGCCATCAAAGAACACATTAATTGACAAAGTACTAACGTGATTTACTGTCTATCTTGCAGTTGCAATTTATATTACGTTGGTATGACTACACGCTGCCTTGGCACACGTATGACCGAGCATCTAAGTAATATAAGGACAGCCCAAAGGGATGTGGAGAAGAAAAAACAAATTACAAGTGTAGCCAAACAATTTCTGCAATCCCATAATGGGAATACCAATGTAATGAAATGTTGGGGTCTTGAAAGACTTAAACCTGGAATACGTGGAGGGGATACTGAACAGAGATTGCTAAAGATGGAAACCAAATAGGTTTTTAACTTGAACACTGTCATGCCTAACGGCATGAATGAGTTTAACAATTACTGGGTGTATATCTAATATATTCATAAGCAATTACAGGTCATAGTTAATATCAATATATTTATCATCGGATATATAATATTTGAAAGATGACAGGCCATTTATACTTAATACAGGCTATTATCTTTGCAGATTTTATGTCCTGGGTAGTAACTTCAACTGATGATTTAAATTATTACTTAGTTGTGTAACTATTGATACCATTTATGCCATGATGTTTTAGGAATATTTAATGGGCTATTCCTTACTTGGGGTTTACGTATACTACAAACTTTGTTACCCCAATTTGGGATTTTATTTATTAATGAAAAATTACTTATGACATCCCTTTTTTTGTAATGGACAATAACCCACATGTATTTGATTAACCCTCATCTTCGAGCTGGTATGGGATATGTTCTGGGTCCTTTACATATATATATAATAAACCCTGAATAGTTTAAATATTACCTAATAATCAGGCAAAGTTTGAACAGCAAACAGTGGCTACTTGTTTGTCTTGGAAGGTGGACACGTTTTCACACACTGCAGGCTATAAACACATTCCCACTCTCAATAGTTAATAATGATCTGTGCTCATACATTCTACTGGAATGCACCGATGATTATTCACCTAAGCATTTAACACAGAATCTATTATACTGACAGGCAAATTAAGTATAACATTTTATCTGCCAATATTATCTTGGGTTTACTAATATACCCAATATACTTTTATCCTGTGTGATAGTGAATTAATATCACTCCACTTAGTATATGGGGAAAGATAACTGTGTAGACACATGTTTCTGGTAAGATAGAATGTAGATACTTGTCCCGTAACCCTTTATGGTATACCAGACTACATCTGATCGTATTAGTATTTAATATATATAAGGGATGATATATGCACAGATATGAATAACTCTGGCTACATTCCGTTCCTGCTACATAATAGGTTTATTACCTTGTGCTGCATAATCATCTTTATACGTGACGATATTTTGCCTTATCAATATAATTTGCTTAAGGGACATAGTATCAGTTCGGTAAATATTTCAGTAATGTGTTACATATGCAAACCGCTGCTTATAGTTTATATTTATTAAGGCTCAACCCACAGTTAATGCAATATGTGCATGGTCCGATATTGCTCCAATCAGTATGCTCCTTGCCATTGCTCCAATCGGAGTACACTTTTCTGTGGGCGTGAATTAGGCCCTAAGCCGATTGGTTGAACAATAGGCGGAGATTTTTGGATGCTCCTGATTGGTTGTTGATTACCGGTTTAGAAATATATCAAGCCCTGAACACTGAAGCCTCGGCTTAATCGTTTGAACAGTGAATGTATAACATTGAGAAAGGCTAATATATAGCCGAAACACGTTTGTACGGCACTTTCTAAACTGGCCATCCTTTCACTCCAGCCACCTGATGCCGATGTTTCCTGCTATCGGCCAGGAAACAGAGGAGTGATAGGTGGCCATTATTCTTTTAACGTTTGTTAAATAGGTGGTTGTGCGTAGTTTAAATTGATTATCAGGGATGTTTATCCTGGTTTTAACCATTGAACATTAAAGTATGAATGTTTTTAAACCTTATTACTAAATATTGAGTGAGAGTGAGTGCTACATTAACCCCTTACTTTTTTTCCCTGTATTATCCAGTCATGTCTAACATGTAATGGGATTTTGTCATTATAAAAATACATAAAAGTTACCATTTTTAATATGAGACTTGTTAGTTCTGCTGTTTGAAAAAAGGGATGCAGATATGATGTGAGAAATTATAGAACATTGAGGGATCGATGATATAATATTCACCAGCTCAAGACTACTTTTTCTCGCTGACTCTCGCAGGGCTGCCCCGGTGCAATGATTGTAAAAAAGGGGCAGTCCCTGCGAGTTGCGAGATGGCTCCTATTAAAAGTAATCAAGCTCGCTGGATAGGGACACTTCGCTCCTTAGTGCGAAGTTAGCAGGGAACAAGGGGAGCACTTTAAAATTAAAATCCTGCAGCCAATATAACTCTCATTATGCTGCTTTCTGTGTATAATATCTTACATTTGTCTATATTTTAGTATGCATTTGTTTTTCTTTTGGGGTTATAAGTGTTCGTATTTTTGTGTTGAGAAAAGCTCGCCACTTTTTAGTTGGCGAGAAAAAACTGTGAGATCTGCAGTGCGAAAATCTTTATAGAATTACGCTGGGTTTAGAGAGACATTTTCATATACACCCATGGAACGCCCATGTTTAGTTCATTTTATGAAAAACAACAATTACACTTTGCATTTTGTATTTATGGCCCCTATTTATGAAAGGCCTGTTGGACATGATCCGATCAGCGGATCATGTCCGACAGACCTCGCTGAATGCGGACAGCAATACGCTTTCCGCATTCAGCATTGCACCAGCAGCTCTTGTGAACTGTTGGTGCAACGCCACCCCCTGCAGATTTGCGGCCAGGTTATGGAGCAGTGGTCTTTAGACCACTGCGTCATAACTTCTGTTTCCGGCGAGCCTGAAGGCTCGCTAGAAACACAGGGCTTCAAGCTCCAAACGGAGATTGATAGATATGCCCCCATAAGTTCAAATTTCTGTGTGATTTTTGCACATCCAGTGTACTACAATTACGATTTACGCTGTGCATATTTAATTTGAGTTATTCCTGTCTAAATTACATATAAATTTTACTTTTTTGTTAAAATACGATTTTAAGTGAAGAATTTTGTTACGATTTTTAATGCACCTTAACAATACAATTTTTTCCCTGCTTATTTTTGTGTGAATGATTCAAATCTTTGTTTCGTATAATGTTTAAAATACAAATTTTGTGGTGTACATTTCACATGAAAAAGCAGTATACGCCCCTTAGCGAGACACCCTGTTTTCAGGGTAAAAAGTGGCTTTAGATCATTCCACCAGGGAAATAGAAGGACTGGCAGAACTCTTTGAAATCTCGCCAGCCCAGAGAGCTTTCAATCATCGAGCCCTCAGTCTGAGATCAGTGATTCAGAAGGTATGAGAAGGAATTATAAGGAAAACATGAAAACAAGCTGAACAATGACATTAAGTGTGGATTTATGAGAAACAGATCATGTCAAAATAATCTAATTAGTTTCTATGAAGAAATAAGTGAGGGTTTATATACTATATATATATATACATATATATATATATATAAAAAAAAATATATATATATATATATGTATATATATATATATATATCTGCAGGGGAATTAGTTGATGTGATACTTTTGGATTTTGCAAAGGCTTTTGTTTCAGGGTCACAATTAGGGCACATGCATTATACCTTGCTGAGACACGCTCAACAAAGAAATGTAGCAAATGGATTGTATTCAGTACATAAATAAATTAATTTTACTAATATTTTTATCTATGGCCTAGAGGAAAAATTTGATAGAGCATCTATATTTCTGCAGGATATGATTGCTCTGCAAGGGGATTTGCAAAAACTGGAAAAGGGTTGGTAAACAGGGCCGGCGCTTGCATATAGGCAGCCTAGGCAGCCACCTTAGAGCGCTCCTGTAGTGGGGCGCAAATTTACAACATTGAAAAGAAAAAAAATATTTAAAAAAAAAAACACTTTTTTTTAAAAATGTTTTTATTTTTTATGTGGTGGTACGATCAGGGCTGAGTGAGGGATAAAGCACACCTGAGGGGCACCATTGGCCAGGGCTGCAGCAGACGGTCAGACCAAGGCCCAGCTGATGATGACATCATCTGCACGGACCCGGACACAGTCTGACAGAGGCAGCTGTATAGTGACTATTAAGGGGCGGGGAGGTTGGTGGCACACATAGTGTGCAGGAAGTAGATGGCCTTATGGGGCATGCAGCAGCAGGATTAACAGTTGTCGCGGTCATAGTGCACTCACCCTGAACTGGAGAAGCGAGGGATGCCTGCTCCCTGACACCCCTGCCTTAGTGCCCGGCCCCTGCTGATACCCTGTGGAGTATAAAGGTAGGAAAAGACCACTTGCCTGGGCTGTGTTCATGATTCATAATAGGAAAGATCACACTCAAGGAGCAAGGCTGTCTTCAACCCTTAACAGCACATAAGCCCAATATTCCGTGCACAGGTCACTGTGCCACACTCTATAAGCATGGCTGTTTTCAATGCTAATTTAATACCTTATACTTATAATACCTTAGACAGCCTTGCTCCTGCAGGATATACTGGGCTCATGTGCTGTTAATATTGGGTTCTACTACCATTCTACTGGGACAAGGAACTGTCTGATACAAGAAAGTACGTTGAAAGCTCAGTATCTTGTCATTTTTACATATAATATGGGCCCCTATTTATGAAAGTCTGACGGACCTGATCCGACAGTGCGGATCAGGTCCGCCAGACCTCGCTGAATACGGCAAGCAATACGCTCGCCGTATTCAGCATTGCACCAGCAGCTCACAAGAGCTGCGGGTGCAACGCTGCCCCCTGCAGACTTGCGGCCAATGGGCCACCAGCAAGGGGGTGTCAATCAACCCGATCGTACTCGATCGGGTTGATTTCCGGCAATGACTGTCCGCCCTGCTTAGAGCAGGCGGAGAGGTTACAGAGCAGCGGTCTTTGTGACCGCTGCTTCATAACTGCTGTTTCTGGTGAGCCTGCAGGCTCGCCAGAAACACGGGGCATCAAGCTCCATTCAGAGCTTGATAAATATGCCCCATGGTATCAAGAGGTGGGTTATATTTGTCCTCATTTGTAATAGACTCTTCTTGTGCCAATTTTTTTTTGGTAGTAAGGTATGTGTTAAAGTACACCACACCTACGTGGTTTTTCTTGATATGGTCAGATAAGCTTTTGTTAAAATATGGTTACAAAAATTTTCAGTAAAAATTGCTTTTTCATTTATTTTTGGTACTGATGTTATGTATTAACATTATTTTGTTTGTAAAATGTGCCACAGGCTTATATGTCCCTCTTTCACTGGGTGAGGTCTCAATGATGCATTAGTATCTAGTGTAGATTAGCTTGAGATATAACTATGATTCCATAATGTGTGTACAGAAGGGTTAAACTACCTGTATAGCATTTTTATTTGTTAGATTAGCGTAAAGTTGTAGTATCAATATATTGATCCTGGTATTATATGGGAACATGGAAAAATAGTAGCCACAAAAAAAAAAATCCCTACATCCTTTATATCCATGCATTTAATGTAAAAACAAAAGCTATATGATAGTTGAAATTGTTTTAAGATTCTTTAATGGGTAAATGAGAGGTAAAGTGTTTTGTGTACTTGTGTGAATACAGAATTAAATGTATTAACACTACAGCTGACACTCCACTATGTTAAAGTAATATAAAAACAAAACTTTTCTACTTCCCCTGTGTGTCTGTAAGTGTTGCTATATGTGTGTGTGAATGTGTGTGAATGTGTGTGAATGTGTGTGAATGTGTGATAGTATTTCTGTGTGAAACTGTTCATATCATCCCACCCTACAGCTAACAGCAGCACAAACAGCCTCTATTGGGTGGGTGGTGGGATCAGCAGAAAATACCCTTAGAAACTGCCCTTCACTCATGTACTCTAACTACACAGGTTGGTGTGCATTTAAATGTGCACTATTTTTTTGTGAACTTCAATAGCTCCAGGTGTTGGTCTGTGTGTGTGCTTCTGTGCTTGTGATTTATTTCTGTGTTTGTGTATGTGTGTTACTACCTTTACAACAACAATTTGACTACACACAAGAAGAAAGATGGCACGCATTTTAGTCACTTGGCCAATAACTGTAAAAGTCAAAAGGTTGGGGGGCGACTAATGGCAGACATACGCACACACACATAATACAGGCATGCACACACACACATATACATATATTACTAGCATACACGCAAACATCCAAATGGGGAATTATTTTCTCTATAATTATATATAAAGTAGTTCTGTAGGTTTTGTTAGCACATCTCGGTAACAGTTTGTCAAAGACTAGAAATAGAGTGGTATGTAAATGGGGAGGGGGGGCAAAATGTATCTTCGCCTGTGTGGCCAAAAATCCTAGCACCGGCCCTGTTGGCAAATGGCAAATGGGGTTTAACACTACTGTAAATTTTACATTTTGGAAGCAAAACTAATGGGGGCATTTATAAATATTGCAGACAGACAAATTCTCAAATAAATGAAATTTCTGCCTGCACTAACTGCTTGCGGTTCAGCATCGCTTGGCAACATGTAAGATTGCACATTGGGGTTAGAACAGGGCAAGTCAATCACCATGTATGAGGGTGTGTTGGGGCGATTTTATCTCACCCCAGTTTCTGCTTCTTCATTTTCTGGCTGAGGCTCACATGTGAGCCAGCACCACAAAGCCTCAGAGGATTGTAAAATCATCCTTTAAACAAGTTACTTTTTACTTAAATGAGACAAGATAAGATTGTTCTACCCGGATACAGAAAAGAACTTTACAAACCTGAAATTAGCAGCTCATTTGTAAGACGAGCTCTGATGAATCTCACCCAATACGTTCAGGCACAACTGAATTTGTGTTAAACAGAAAAAAGTATTTGTGTTTTACTTTCCCTTTCTTAGCTTTCCCGAGTAGTAATTAACTATGACGCTGTTTTTTTCTGTAGCCGGTGACACATGACATAAATTAGACTATATTTCCTGCATGTTGTGGTAGATGTGAGTCTTCAGGGGGCAAATAATATTGCGTGAGTATGGGTGGTTTTTGTTTGTTTTGCAGTTTTCACGCTCCATTGCAGTCTATGGGAGAATACATTAACAAGGTCGCGATATCCTCCCTTCCCTGCCCTCCACTACCCGCCCCTCTTTTTTTAAAGTCGATGATGTCCAATTTTTTATAACCTACAATGAATAGTGTACTTAACCTCGCCTCCTGGAATGTTGGGGGATAACCTCGCCACAGAAACGTAAAAAGATATTAAAACAGTTAAAAAGATATAAAGTAGACATTGCTTTCCTTCAAGAAACGTACTTGAATGAAACTGAACTAGGTAAACTCAAAACCGATTGGGTAGGCGAAGTAGTGGGTACACCATGCTTGAGAAGGAAAAAAGGGGTTGCCGTTTTGTTTCATAAAAAAATTCAATTTAAAGTACTTAATATGGAGACAGATCAAGATGAGAGATATCTTATCATGCAACTTGAAATAGCGGGAACGAAATTTGTATTTTGTAACATTTATGGTCCTAATAAAACAGACAATGCCTTTTGGGTAAAATTACAAAGAAGATTATTACCTAATTTTTCGGAGAATTTAATCGTGGTAGGCGATCTAAATATAGTTAAATACCCCACATTGGATAGATTAAAACCATCATTAAATAAGAATATCAAACAAGAAGCCAAAATATTCAAGAATTTTTCTAAGTTACTACACCTTAATGATATTTGGCGGATTCAAAATCCAGATCTGAAAAAATTCACATGTGAATCGTATGCACACCGCACATTGTCTAGGTTAGAGTACTTTCTAGTAAGCAATAAAATGCTGCGCTTAGAACCGAAACCTGAAATACAGGAAATACTCATTTCGGACCACGCTATTATCACCTTACACATTAGATTAGGTAACCCACAAGAAATGAATTTCAACAGGTTTTTTTCCCTAGATACCTTGTAACAAATACACAATTTAAGGCATGGGTAAGGTTAAAATGGATAGAATTTATGCAGAATAACAAAACAAGTGGAGTTAAAATAGAAACACTATGGGAGACTTTCAAGGCAGTGATAAGGGGCGAAATAAAAGCATATTTGGTAGTACAAAAAAGGAAGCAAATGACTAGGGACATAGAACTTGCCTCACAGCTACGTAATGCGTATAATTCCTATATTAGTGACCCATCCGAGGTGCTTTGGTCAACATATCAAAAAATTAAAAAAGAAAGAGAATTATTCCTGATACAAAAGGTGGCACAAGATGATCTCAGGAAGAGGTTTTTTTTTTACAGACATGGGGGTAAAGCAGGTAAGGCTTTAGCTAATTTAACCAGAGCCAAAAAAAAAAGGAGCCAATTATAGCCATCAAAACCACAGAAGACCGTATTGTAAATAAAACAGCAATTCAAAGCTATATCTGTACATATTTTAAAGAAGTCTACTCAGAGACAGCACTAGACATTCAAACTAAAAACGAGTTCTGGGATAAATAGGGGTCCCAAGGCTAGATAAATCGAGTTTAGATGAACTAAACTTACCCATCACTTTACTTGAAGTAACTAATGCAATTAAAAAAATGGCACCTAATAAAGCCGCAGGTCCAGACCAGCTACCCGCTGAACTCTATAAGTTGCTCGCGGAGGATATTGCCCCATTATTAGTCTCTTTATTTAACCAATTTTTTATTACAAATACGTCTTGCTCAAAATATTTTGCGGCATCACTTACAACCTTGATTCTTAAAAAAAATAAAAACCCAGAAGAGATCGGCTCATACAGGCCGATCTCTCTATTAAACAGTGACTACGAACTTTTAATGTCCATAATTTCACATAGATTTAAACATGTTATTGGATCACTCATCCACAAAGATCAGGTGGGTTTCATGCCAGGCAGAAATTCGTCACGTAATCTACGTAAAATCCAACTAGTATTAAATACATACCAAAAACAAGCAGAAAGGAGTTCCCACACCGCAGATATAGACGCAGCAATAGTATCAATTGATGCAGAAAAGGCCTTCGACTCCATAACCTGGGATCACTTATTCACAGTGTTGGGGAAATATGGAGTCGAGGGCCCTTTCTCCCAATTTATACAAGCAATATATCAATCATCATCGGCCGCTGTTATTATTAATGATTCCACTACGGACTATTTTTCTTTACATAAGGGTTCGAGACAGGGATGCCCATTGTCCCCTTATTTATTCAACTTAGTGCTTGAACCCTTAGCTATACAGATTAGGAAAGAATTGGAGGGGATTAATATAGGCAAAAGAAAAATAACAACACTACTATACGCGGATGATTTATTAGTTTTATTATCTAATACAAAAAAAATATCCCAGCTTTAAATCAAATACTACGAGACTTTGGGGCTTTCTCGGGCTATAAAGCAAATCTTACCAAAACAGAAATATATAGTTTAACCCCTAAACCGCCACTCCCTGAACCCGCCACAACCTATATTAAACCTATTAACCCCTATCCTGCCCCCCCTACACCGTCGTCACCTATAATAAATTTATTAACCCCTATCCTAACCCCCACTACACCGCCGCCACTGTAATAAAATTATTAACCCCTAAACCTAAGTCTAACACTAACCCTAACGCCCCCCTAACTTAAATATTAATTAAATAAATCTAAATAATATTTTTATTATTAACTATATTAATCCTATTTAAAACTAAATACTTACCTTTAAAATAAACCCTAATATAGCTACAATGTAATTAATAATTATATTCTAGCTATCTTAGGATTTATTTTTATTTTACAGGCAACTTTCAATTTATTTTAACTAGGTACAATAGCTATTAAATAGTTATTAACTATTTAATAGCTTACCTATCTAAAATAAACTGAAATTTACCTGTAAAATAAATCCTAACCTAAGTTACAATTACACCTAACACTACACTATACTTTAATAAATTATTCCTATTTAAAACTAAATACTTACCTGTAAAATAAACCCTAAGATAGCTACAATATAAATAATAATTACATTGTAGCTATCTTAGGATTTATATTTATTTTACAGGTAACTTTGTATTTATTTTAGCTAGTTAGAATAGTTATTAAATAGTTATTAACTATTTAATAACTACCTAGCTAAAAGAAATACAAAATTACCTGTAAAATAAATCCTAACCTAAGTTACAATTAAAACTAATACTACACTATCATTAAATTAATTAAATAAACTACCTACAAATAACTACAATTAAATACAATTACATAAACTAACTAAAGTACAAAAAATAAAAAAAGCTAAGTTACAAAAATAAAAAAATAAGTCACAAATATTTTAAAAATATTACAACAATTTTAAGCTACTTACACCTAATCTAAGCCCCCTAATAAAATAACAAACCCCCCAAAATAAAAAAATGCCCTACCCTATTCTAAATTAAATAAAGTTCAAAGCTCTTTTACCTTACCAGCCCTTAAAAGGGCCATTTGTGGGGGCATGCCCCAAAAAGTTCAGCTCTTTTGCCTGTAAAAGAAATATACAACCCCCCCCAACATTAAAACCCACCACCCACATACCCCTAATCTAACCCAAACCCCCCTTACAAAAACCTAACACTAATCCCCTGAAGATCATCCTACCTTGTCTTCACTCAGCCGAGCAGCGATGGAACCGAAGTGGACATCCGGAGCGGAATAAGTTAATCCTCCAAGCGGCGCTGAAGAAATCTTCCATCCGATGAAGTCATCATCCAGGCGGCGTTGAAGAAGTCTTTGATCAGGCCGATGTCATCTTCCAAGAGGCGCTGAAGATGTCTTCTATCTGGGCGATGTCATCTTCCAAGCCGGGTCTTGAATCTTCCTCCCGCCGACGCGGAACCTCCTTCTTCACCGACGGACTACGACGAATGAAGGCTCCTTTAAGGGACGTCATCCAAGATGGCGTCCCCTCAATTCCGATTGGCTGATAGGATTCTATCAGCCAATCGGAATTAAGGTAGGAAAAATCTGATTGGCTGATGGAATCAGCCAATCAGATTGAGCTCGCATTCTATTGGCTGTTCCGATCATGGGGGGGGTCAGATTAGCGGTGTTTAGACTCGGGGTACATGTTAGGGTGTTGGGTGCAGACAGCTCCCATAGGAATCAATGGGATGTCTGTCAGCAGCGAACTTGTACTTTCGCTATGGTCAGACTCCCATTGATTCCTATGGGATCCCCCGCCTCCAGGGGTGGCGGTTTGAAAACCAGGTACGCTGGGCCGTAAAAGTGCCGAGCGTACCTGCTAGTCATTTGATAACTAGCAAAAGTAGTGAGATTGTGGAGTGACGTAAGAATCGATCTGTGTCGGACTGAGTCCGGCGGATCGAAGCTTACGTCACTAAATTCTACTTTAGCCGGTCTCGAGCCTTTGATAACTAAGGCGAATCAGCCTCGCCACAAATACGCTGCGGAATTCCAGCGTATTTGAGGTTGACGGCTTGATAACTAGGCCCCTTAGTATATCCATTTTCCCTTAGTGCCCTCCTCCATATATCTAGAGATAAATGGCCGCATAAAATTAAACGTTTGCCGGTTATTCAGATGGTAATTGTTGCGTGGCAAAAAATACTACAGATTTTAGATGCTTCTTGCTCTTTTTCTACATATCTACCCATTTTGGGAAACCCCAGCTTTGTACCCGCATTGGAATCAAATATATTTAAAAACTGGGCTCAAAGAGGGATCAATAAGGTACATCAACTGATAGATAAAGAATTATGGATCTGTAAGACTTTTGCTAAAATAAAACAAGACTTTGAGATAGAAAACAAAGAATTTTATGCATTTTTACAAATTAGACACTATATACAAGAAATTCTACAAAGTAACCTGACAATAGACTCTTGGGACCAAATAGAACCTATTATAAATCTTTTTAAGGCAGGTAGACACAGTATCTCAACAATATACAGACTGATTATTTCTCAAAACGGTCTCAATAACCTACAAAAGTTAGCGGAAACTTGGCGGGTCTCTCCAGAAAGAGTCCAAAAAAGTTTTAATCTTATAGACAGAGCAACAGTCTCCACCTCCTGGAGGGAGACACATACTTAAAGGGACAGTCTAGGCCAAAATAAACTTTCATGATTCAGATTTAGCATGTAATTTTAAACAATTTTCCAATTTACTTTTATCACCAATTTTGCTTTGTTCTCTTGGTATTCTTAGTTGAAAGCTTAACCTAGGAGGTTCATATGCTAATTTCTTAGACCTTGAAGCCCACCTCTTTCAGATTGCATTTTAACAGTTTTTCACCACTAGAGGGTGTTAGTTCACGTATTTCATATAGATAACACTGTGCTCGTGCACGAGAAGTTATCTGTGAACAGACACTGATTGGCTAGACTGCAAGTCTGTCAAAAGAACTGAAAAAAGGGGCAGTTTGCAGAGGCTTAGATACAAGATAATCACAGAGGTTAAAAGTATATTATTATAACTGTGTTGGTTATGCAAAACTGGGAAATGGGTAATAAAGGGATTATCTATCTTTTAAAACAATACAAATTTTGGTGTAGACTGTCCCTTTAATTCATAAATAGAATCTATATTACCCCACAGGTAAAAGCTAAATGGGATAAAACTGTAATACCCTGTCAGAAATGTACGAGCACCAGTGCAGACTTGCAGCATTGTTTCTGGTACTGTTACAGAGTTAAAAGTTTTTGGTACATGATAGGTAATTGGGTTAGTAAAATTAATCAATGCAACTTCCAAATAACTGATAAGAATGTTTTTTTTTTATTAACCAGGAAGAATCTGTAGTTAAAAATACGCGTCAGCTGAATACCATAATTATTACAGGAAGGCTCCTTATCCTAAAATATTGGAAATCTAAAAAAGCCCCAAGTTTGAAAGAATTTAAGCAAAAACTTCAAAATCAAATTATTCTGGAACAAATCAATACATCTGTAAATTCAGAAATACAAGTCAAAAAATTATTTTACAAATGGAAAAGCATAATTAATAGTATGTCAGAAAACATGCAGAGGCAGATAATTGCGCCTTTTAGGGGTACAATTTATATGGAACAAGCCATAGCGAACAATGAATACCCTGCGTAGGCAATCATAGTTGATTGTAGATGGGGGTCGATGTGGGGGTACAAGAGGTGTGGGGGTCAGGAGATTCGAGGGAGAGAATTGTGCTACTCCTTTTCTCATTCTATCCTCCCTTTTTTTTTTTTCCTTTTTCTTTTTTTTCTTTGTGTTTTTGTTATTTTTATGGTATAAGGAAAATTTCAAATTCGACATGCAAATAAGGTGTCAGTACCAATGATTTGATTATATAGAAGTATGTATTGGAATTACTAATTATAGCAATATGTATTATTTAAAGTTATGTATAATAATGTGATGACAAAAAAGTGTTGTGACAATGTGAATAACTATGTTGATTGTACTGTATCTTCGGGGATCCCCTGATGCTTCTGTTTTTGCCCTATTCATTTTGTTATGTTAATGGAACTGCATGTCGAAATGGTTAATAAATAATTATATATAAAAAAAAAAAACAAGGTCGCAATATCCAAAGTTTAACTTTTTGTCTGCGTTGGGTTTTTGCTTGTGCACTAACTTTTTACTTTAAACTCATAATACGAGTACAACCCGACACACGCGAAAAACCTCCATCTAGCGAAGTTGACGCGGGAGTGTAAAATAGCGATCCACTCATAAGCTAGCCCTTAGTGGGGTAATTCTGTCAGTGCACACCTCTAATTACCCCACAAATAATCAGCTTAAAGTGACAGGAAACTGTAAAAGAAAATCCATCATGAATGGGAAACGCACAAGCAAGTCATGGTAAATATTACTGAAGTCAAATCTGTTTATTTTAAGGCTAACACTTGACTTTAAGGGCTGATTCCTCACTGGCTGATAAGCAGATCTCCTACTGATGTATTAGTGGTCTCGCTAGAGCATTAAAAATAAATCCAGTGCGCGCACATCAGTATCACAAAAAGCATAAGACTGATTTAGATTTTATAATAGGAAATAGAAAAAGATATAAGTGCGCAAAATGAATGCTGAAGTAAACAGGGGGAAAAGGGGGGATATCAGTAATTTAAAATACCAAACTCAAAAAATTAAAAAGTTATATATCCAAAGAATAGAGCTAAAATAGCTCCAATTTCGATTAAAAGGCTAATATGTTTTCACACTTTAGGGGTATTGTTTTCACTCCAAAAAGTTTTTGATTATGTGATTATAACCATGAAATAACACACATGTAGGTAAAGGTATTAAAATCACAATTTATAATTCTCAAAAACACAAATTAAAAAACATATATTCCTAACAAAATAATTCATATATATCTCTAATATTTATTTTTTCTCAAAGACACAAATTAAAAAACAGATATTCCTAACAAATAATTCATATATATCTCTAATATTTATTTTTTCTCAAAGACACAAATTAAAAAACAGATATTCCTAACAAATAATTCATATATATCTCTAATATTTATTATGTAAAATCAGATCTAATATGTACCGGTCCTATTTACTAAACCTATTACACAAAAAAATCACTGTTGGCAGTATCAGAACAAGAGAGAGCCCAGGGAAAGTGAATAGCTCTAGTTTCTGTTCACCTCTACAGGTGTTTCCTTTGGCGCCTTTCTGACCATCCCCCTGGGTTATTCCGTTTAGTCGGCTGTCGAACGAGGCTGTGAGAGTAGCCTGTGTAAGAATCAGCATACAACGGGACCCCTTTGCTGAGGAGAGTCGGGCGCAGCGCTGATCTTTCGGTACTAATGTGTAAGTACCGATATTTGTTTGTTGAATTATTCTAAACATCTATCTCAAGCGGACATTTCTGTCTTCCACTTAGACGCCACTCCAAACAAATTGGGAGAAATCAGAAGACTGCCATTGCATACTTTGTTTCACGGATAGCCTGTGAAGGATACTCAATTTTGGATACCATTTCGGGAGCCTGTCTACAGAGTTTCCATTTATATCAAATAGCAACTTTTTATTTTAGTATACTGGTTTGATCTTTTGTATCAACTCTTTAACTGTTTTTTGTATTTTTTTTTTTATTTTTTTGTGTAATAGGTTTAGTAAATAGGACCGGTCCATATTAGATCTGATTTTGAATTATTTGTTAGGAATATCTGTTTTTTAATTTGTGTCTTTGAGAAAAAATAAATATTAGAGATATATATGAATTATTTTGTTAGGAATATCTGTTTTTTAATTTGTGTTTTTGAGAATTATAAATTGTGATTTTAATACCTTTACCTACATGTGTGTTATTTCATGGTTATAATCACATAATCAAAAACTTTTTGGAGTGAAAACAATACCCCTAAAGTGTGAAAACATATTAGCCTTTTAATCGAAATTGGAGCTATTTTAGCTTTATTCTTTGGATATATAACTTTTTAATTTTTTTGAGTTTGGTATTTTAAATTACTGATGTCCCCCCTTTTTCCCCTGTTTACTTCAGCATTAATTTTGCGCACTTATATCTTTTTCTATTTCCTGTCATTTTTTTATTGGAGGTTATATTGGGAATCTTCCTTGAATATAAGTGTCTGTATCAGGTCATATTTGCGCTGGTATCTAACTGTTTTTCTCTTTTAGATTTTATAATACACCGGTAAACAATGTCCTGACTGTCCCTTAAGCAAGGGGACACATATGACAATATTCCTGCTAATGGGGCAATATGAAGGGAAGGTCCCTGCTCTGGTGCTAAGAGGAATCACTAGTTTGTTTGTGAATG
Source organism: Bombina bombina (assembly GCF_027579735.1). Taxonomy (NCBI): domain Eukaryota; kingdom Metazoa; phylum Chordata; class Amphibia; order Anura; family Bombinatoridae; genus Bombina; species Bombina bombina. The sequence continues at coordinate 11,588,293 of NC_069509.1, read as the reverse complement.
TTTAACTGGGCTGACATGAGAATTTTGTGATGGGAAAGGGCTGTCTGTCGCACTCGCTGCTGGATATGTGTGATCCGAGCATTAATAAGTAAATAGCAAGTTAACCATTGACTCTTCCTGCTCTCAGAGGGTCTGTATGGAACAATAATCTCTGGCATGTGAGCCAGTGATAGACTTGTGTGATGTGCATAGAGCCCTGTAACAGGCAGACCCACTGACACATAGACCACAGAATACAGCAGTACCAACTGAAACATAGACCACAGAATACAGCAGTACCAGCTGACACATAGACCACAGAATACAGCAGTACCAACTGACACATAGACCACAAAATACAGCAGTACCAACTGACACATAGACCACAGAATACAGCAGTACCAACCGACACATAGACCACAGAATACAGCAGTACCAGCTGACACATAGACCACAGAATACAGCAGATCCACTGACACATAGACCACAGAATACAGCAGTACCAACTGACACATAGACCACAAAATACAGCAGTACCAACTGAGACATAGACCACAGAATACAGCAGTACCAACTGACACATAGACCACAGAATACAGCAGACCCACTGACACATAGACCACAGAATACAGCAGTACCAACTGACACATAGACCATAGAATACAGCAGTACCAACTGACACATAGACCACAGAATACAGCAGTACCAACTGACACATAGACCACAGAATACAGCAGACCCACTGACACATAGACCACAGAATACAGCAGTACCAACTGACACATAGACCACAGAATACAGCAGTACCAACTAACACATAGACCACAGAATACAGCAGTACCAGCTGACACATAGACCACAGAATACAGCAGACCCACTGACACATAGACCACAGAATACAGCAGTACCAGCTGACAAATAGACCACAGAATACAGCAGACCCATTGACACATAGACCACAGAATACAGCAGTACCAAATGACACATAGACCACAGAATACAGCAGTACCAACTGACACATAGACCACAGAATACAGCAGACCCACTGACACATAGACCACAGAATACAGCAGTACCAGCTGACACATAGACCACAGAATACAGCAGACCCACTGACACATAGACCACAGAATACAGTAGTACCAACTGACACATAGACCACAGAATACAGCAGTACCAACTGACACATAGACCACAGAATACAGCAGACCCACTGACACATAGACCACAGAATACAGCAGTACCAACTGACACATAGACCACAGAATACAGCAGTACCAACTGACACATAGACCTCAGAATACAGCAGTACCAACTGACACATAGACCACAGAATACAGCAGTACCAACTGACACATAGACCACAGAATACAGCAGTACCAACTGACACAGAGACCACAGAATACAGCAGTACCAACTGACACATAGACCACAAAATACAGCAGTACCCACTGACACATAGACCAAAGAATACAGCAGTACCAACTGACACATAGACCTCAGAATACAGCAGTACCAACTGACACATAGACCACAGAATACAGCAGTACCAACTGACACAGAGACCACAGAATACAGCAGTACCAACTGACACATAGACCACAGAATACAGCAGTACCAACTGACACAGAGACCACAGAATACAGCAGTACCAACTGACACAGAGACCACAGAATACAGCAGTACCAACTGACACATAGACCACAAAATATAGCAGTACCAACTGACACATAGACCACAAAATATAGCAGTACCAACTGACACATAGACCACAAAATACAGCAGTACCAACTGACACATAGACCACAGAATACAGCAGTACCCACTGACACATAGACCACAGAATACAGCAGTACCAACTGACACATAGACCACATAATACAGCAGTACCCACTGACACATAGACCACAGAATACAGCAGTACCAACTGACACATAGACCACAGAATACAGCAGTACCCACTGACACAGAGACCACAAAATACAGCAGTACCCACTGACACATAGACCACAAAATACAGCAGTACCCACTGACACATAGTCCACAGAATACAGCAGTACCCACTGACACATAGACCACAAAATGCAGCAGTACCCACTGACACATAGGCCACATAATACAGCAGTACCCACTGACACATAGGCCACAGAATACAGCAGTACCAACTGACACATAGACCACAGAATACAGCAGTACCAACTGACACATAGAACACAGAATACAGCAGTACCAACTGACACATAGACCACAGAATACAGCAGTACCAACTGACACATAGACCACAGAATACAGCAGTACCAACTGACACATAGACCACAGAATACAGCAGTACCAACTGTAACATAGATCACAGAATACAGCAGTACCCAATTACACATAGACCACAGAATACAGCAGTACCCACTGACACATAGACCACAGAATACAGCAGTACCCACTGACACATAGACCACAAAATATAGCAGTACCAACTGACACATAGACCACATAATACAGCAGTACCCACTGACACATAGGCCACAGAATACAGCAGTACCAACTGACACATAGACCACAGAATACAGCAGTACCCACTGACACATAGACCACAAAATACAGCAGTACCCACTGACACATAGACCACAAAATACAGCAGTACCCACTGACACATTGACCACAAAATACAGCAGTACCCACTGACACATAGACCACAGAATACAGCAGTACCCACTGACACATAGACCACAGAATACAGCAGTACCCACTGACAAATAGACCACAAAATACAGCAGTACCCACTGACACATAGACCACATAATACAGCAGTACCAACTGACACATAGACCACAGAATACAGCAGTACCAACTGACACATAGACCACAGAATACAACAGTACCAACTGACACATAGACCTCAGAATACAGCAGTACCAACTGACACATAGACCACAGAATAGAGCAGTACCAACTGACACAGAGACCACAGAATACAGCAGTACCAACTGACACATAGACCACAAAATACAGCAGTACCAACTGACACAGAGACCACAGAATACAGCAATACCCACTGACACATAGGCCACAGAATACAGCAGTACCCACTGACACATAGGCCACGGAATACAGCAGTACCAACTGAAACATAGATCACAGAATACAGCAGTACCCACTTACACATAGACCACAGAATACATCAGTATCAACTGACACATAGACCACAGAATACAGCAGTACCCACTGACACATAGACCACAAAATACAGCAGTACCAACTGAAACATAGACCACAGAATACAGCAGTACCAACTGACACATAGACCACAAAATATAGCAGTACCAACTGACACATAGACCACAGAATACAGCAGTACCAACTGACACATAGACCACAGAATACAACAGTACCAACTGACACATATACCTCAGAATAAAGCAGTAACAACTGACACATAGACCACAGAATACAACAGTACCAATTGCCATGCCCCCATGAATACCAACCTGAAGTGCTTTCAACAGTGTATCAAAATGCCCCAAAGCCATGCCCCCAGTAATGCCAACCTGCAAAATTATCAAACGTGTGTCAGTAATGCCCCAAACCATAACCCCAGTAATGCCAACCTGCAGTGCTATCTACAGTATATGAGTAAAGCCCTAAAGCTATGCCCCCAGTAATGCCAACCTGCAATGTTATCAAAAGTGTGTCAGTAATGCCCCAAACCATAACCCCAGTAATGCCAACCTGCAGTGCTATCTACAGTGTATGAGTAAAGCCCTAAAGCTATGCCCCCAGTAATAACCTGCAATGTTATCAACCATGTATCAGTAATGCCCCAAAGCCATACCCCCAGTAATGCCAACCTGCAATGTTATCAAACGTGTGTCAGAAATGCCCCAAACCATAACCCCACTAATAACCTGCAATACTATCAAATGTGTGACATTGCTATCTTATCATAAGCTAATCACAGGTATCTCACAAGTGTCTCACACGTTATTCACTATCTTATCATAAGCTAATCACAGGTATCTCACAAGCGTCTCACACATAATTCACTATCTTATCATAAGCTAATCACAGGTATCTCACACACAATTCACTATCTTATCATAAGCTAATCACAGGTATCTCACATGCGTCTCACACGTTATTCACTATCTTATCATAAGCTAATCACAGGTATCTCACACACAATTCACTATCTTATCATAAGCTAATCACAGGTATCTCACAAGCGTCTCACACGTTATTCACTATCTTATCATAAGCTAATCACAGGTATCTCACAAGCGTCTCACACGTTATTCACTATCTTATCATAAGCTAATCACAAGTATCTCACAAGCGTCTCACACGTTATTCACTATCTTATCATAAGCTAATCACAGGTATCTCACACACAATTCACTATCTTATCATAAGCTAATCACAGGTATCTCACAAGTATCTCACACATAATTCACTATCTTATCATAAGCTAATCACAGGTATCTCACACACAATTCACTATCTTATCATAAGCTGATCACAAGTATCTCACACATAATTCACTATCTTATCATAAGCTGATCACAAGTATCTCACACACAATTCACTATCTTATCATAAGCTGATCACAAGTATCTCACACACAATTCACTATCTTATCATAAGCTAATCACAAGTATCTCACACATAATTCACTATCTTAACATAAGCTAATCACAGGTATCTCACATGCGTCTCACACGTTATTCACTATCTTATCATAAGCTAATCACAAGCGTCTCACACATTATTCACTATCTTATCATAAGCTAATCACAAGTATCTCACACATAATTCACTATCTTATCATAAGCTAATCACAAGTATCTCACACATAATTCACTATCTTATCATAAGCTAATCACAAGTATCTCACAAGCGTCTCACACATAATTCACTATCTTATCATAAGCTAATCACAAGCGTCTCACACACAATTCACTATCTTATCATAAGCTAATCACAAGTATCTCACAAGCGTCTCACACATAATTCACTATCTTATCATAAGCTAATCACAAGCGTCTCACACACAATTCACTATCTTATCATAAGCTAATCACAAGTATCTCACAAGCGTCTCACACGTTATTCACTATCTTATCATAAGCTAATCACAGGTATCTCACACACAATTCAATATCTTATCATAAGCTAATCACAAGTATCTCACAAGCGTCTCACACGTTATTCACTATCTTATCATAAGCTAATCACAAGTATCTCACAAGCGTCTCACACGTTATTCACTATCTTATCATAAGCTAATCACAGGTATCTCACACACAATTCACTATCTTATCATAAGCTAATCACAAGTATCTCACAAGCGTCTCACACGTTATTCACTATCTTATCATAAGCTAATCACAAGTATCTCACAAGCGTCTCACACGTTATTCACTATCTTATCATAAGCTAATCACAAGCGTCTCACACGTTATTCACTATCTTATCATAAGCTAATCACAGGTATCTCACAAGCGTCTCACACGTTATTCACTATCTTATCATAAGCTAATCACAGGTATCTCACAAGCGTCTCACACACAATTCACTATCTTATCATAAGCTAATCACAGGTATCTCACATGCGTCTCACACGTTATTCACTATCTTATCATAAGCTAATCACAGGTATCTCACACACAATTCACTATCTTATCATAAGCTAATCACAAGTATCTCACAAGCGTCTCACACGTTATTCACTATCTTATCATAAGCTAATCACAGGTATCTCACACACAATTCACTATCTTATCATAAGCTAATCACAAGTATCTCACACATAATTCACTATCTTATCATAAGCTAATCACAAGTATCTCACACACAATTCACTATCTTATCATAAGCTAATCACAGGTATCTCACATGCGTCTCACACGTTATTCACTATCTTATCATAAGCTAATCACAGGTATCTCACACACAATTCACTATCTTATCATAAGCTAATCACAGGTATCTCACAAGCGTCTCACACGTTATTCACTATCTTATCATAAGCTAATCACAGGTATCTCACAAGCGTCTCACACGTTATTCACTATCTTATCATAAGCTAATCACAGGTATCTCACACACAATTCACTATCTTATCATAAGCTAATCACAGGTATCTCACAAGCGTCTCACACGTTATTCACTATCTTATCATAAGCTAATCACAGGTATCTCACACACAATTCACTATCTTATCATAAGCTAATCACAGGTATCTCACAAGCGTCTCACACGTTATTCACTATCTTATCATAAGCTAATCACAGGTATCTCACAAGCGTCTCACACGTTATTCACTATCTTATCATAAGCTAATCACAGGTATCTCACACACAATTCACTATCTTATCATAAGCTAATCACAGGTATCTCACAAGCGTCTCACACGTTATTCACTATCTTATCATAAGCTAATCACAGGTATCTCACACACAATTCACTATCTTATCATAAGCTAATCACAGGTATCTCACAAGCGTCTCACACGTTATTCACTATCTTATCATAAGCTAATCACAGGTATCTCACAAGCGTCTCACACGTTATTCACTATCTTATCATAAGCTAATCACAGGTATCTCACACACAATTCACTATCTTATCATAAGCTAATCACAGGTATCTCACAAGCGTCTCACACGTTATTCACTATCTTATCATAAGCTAATCACAAGTATCTCACACATAATTCACTATCTTATCATAAGCTAATCACAAGTATCTCACACACAATTCACTATCTTAACATAAGCTAATCACAAGCGTCTCACACATTATTCACTATCTTAACATAAGCTAATCACAAGCGTCTCACACATTATTCACTATCTTATCATAAGCTAATCACAAGTATCTCACACATAATTCACTATCTTATCATAAGCTAATCACAAGTATCTCACACATAATTCACTATCTTATCATAAGCTAATCACAAGTATCTCACAAGCGTCTCACACATAATTCACTATCTTATCATAAGCTAATCACAAGCATCTCACACACAATTCACTATCTTATCATAAGCTAATCACAAGTATCTCACAAGCGTCTCACACATAATTCACTATCTTATCATAAGCTAATCACAAGCGTCTCACACACAATTCACTATCTTATCATAAGCTAATCACAAGTATCTCACAAGCGTCTCACACATTATTCACTATCTTATCATAAGCTAATCACAGGTATCTCACACACAATTCAATATCTTATCATAAGCTAATCACAAGTATCTCACAAGCGTCTCACACGTTATTCACTATCTTATCATAAGCTAATCACAAGTATCTCACAAGCGTCTCACACGTTATTCACTATCTTATCATAAGCTAATCACAGGTATCTCACACACAATTCACTATCTTATCATAAGCTAATCACAAGTATCTCACAAGCGTCTCACACGTTATTCACTATCTTATCATAAGCTAATCACAAGTATCTCACAAGCGTCTCACACGTTATTCACTATCTTATCATAAGCTAATCACAAGCGTCTCACACGTTATTCACTATCTTATCATAAGCTAATCACAGGTATCTCACAAGCGTCTCACACATTATTCACTATCTTATCATAAGCTAATCACACGTATCTCACAAGCGTCTCACATGTTATTCACTATCTTATCATAAGCTAATCACAAGCGTCTCACACGTTATTCACTATCTTATCATAAGCTAATCACAGGTATCTCACAAGCGTCTCACACGTTATTCACTATCTTATCATAAGCTAATCACAGGTATCTCACAAGCGTCTCACACGTTATTCACTATCTTATCATAAACTAATCACAAGTATCTCACAAGCGTCTCACACGTTATTCACTATCTTATCATAAGCTAATCACAAGCGTCTCACACGTTATTCACTATCTTATCATAAGCTAATCACAGGTATCTCACAAGCGTCTCACACGTTATTCACTATCTTATCATAAGCTAATCACAAGTATCTCACAAGCGTCTCACACGTTATTCACTATCTTATCATAAGCTAATCACAAGCGTCTCACACGTTATTCACTATCTTATCATAAGCTAATCACAGGTATCTCACAAGCGTCTCACACATTATTCACTATCTTATCATAAGCTAATCACAGGTATCTCACAAGCGTCTCACATGTTATTCACTATCTTATCATAAGCTAATCACAAGCGTCTCACACGTTATTCACTATCTTATCATAAGCTAATCACAGGTATCTCACAAGCGTCTCACACGTTATTCACTATCTTATCATAAGCTAATCACAGGTATCTCACAAGCGTCTCACACGTTATTCACTATCTTATCATAAGCCAATCACAAGCATCTCACACACAATTCACTATCTTTTCATAAGCTAATCACAAGTATCTCACAAGCGTCTCACACACAATTCATTATTTTATAAGCTAATCACAAGCGTCTCACACACAATTCATTATCTTATAAGCTAATCACAAGCGTCTCACACACAATTCATTATCTTATAAGCTAATCACAAGCGTCTCACACACAATTCATTATCTTATAAGCTAATCACAAGGGTCTCACACATTATTCACTATCTTATCATAAGCTAATCACAAGTATCTCACAAGCGTCTCACACACAATTCATTATCTTATAAGCTAATCACAAGCGTCTAACACATTATTCACTATCTTATCATATGCAAATAACAAGTATCTCACAAGCGTCTCACACACAATTCATTATCTTATAAGCTAATCACAAGCGTCTCACACACAATTCATTATCTTATCATAAGCTAATCACAAGCATCTCAAACACAATGCACTATCTTATCATAAGCTAATCACAAGTATCTCACAAGCGTCTCACATGTTATTCACTATCTTATCATAAGCCAATCACAAGCATCTCAAACACAATTCACTATCTTATCATAAGCTAATCACAAGTATCTCACAAGCGTCTCACACACAATTCATTATCTTATAAGCTAATCACAAGCGTCTCACACACAATTCATTATCTTATAAGCTAATCACAAGCGTCTAACACATTATTCACTATCTTATCATATGCAAATAACAAGTATCTCACAAGCGTCTCACACACAATTCATTATCTTATAAGCTAATCACAAGCGTCTCACACACAATTCATTATCTTATCATAAGCTAATCACAAGCATCTCAAACACAATGCACTATCTTATCATAAGCTAATCACAAGTATCTCACAAGCGTCTCACATGTTATTCACTATCTTATCATAAGCCAATCACAAGCATCTCAAACACAATTCACTATCTTATCATAAGCTAATCACAAGTATCTCACAAGCGTCTCACACACAATTCATTATCTTATAAGCTAATCACAAGCGTCTCACACATTATTCACTATCTTATCATAAGCTAATCACAAGCGTCTCACACATTATTCACTATCTTATCATAAGCTAATCACAAGTATCTCAAACACAATTCACTATCTTATCATAAGCTAATCACAGGTATCTCACACACAATTCACTATCTTATCATAAGCTAATCACAAGTATCTCACACACAATTCACTATCTTATCATAAGCTAATCACAAGTATCTCACAAGCGTCTCACACGTTATTCACTATCTTATCATAAGCTAATCACAGATATCTCACATGCGTCTCACACGTTATTCACTATCTTATCATAAGCTAATCACAGGTATCTCAAACACAATTCACTATCTTATCATAAGCTAATCACAGGTATCTCACATGCGTCTCACACGTTATTCACTATCTTATCATAAGCTAATCACAGGTATCTCAAACACAATTCACTATCTTATCATAAGCTAATCACAGGTATCTCACAAGCGTCTCACACATAATTCACTATCTTATCATAAGCTAATCACAGGTATCTCAAACACAATTCACTATCTTATCATAAGCTAATCACAGGTATCTCACAAGCGTCTCACACATAATTCACTATCTTATCATAAGCTAATCACAAGTATCTCAAACACAATTCACTATCTTATCATAAGCTAATCACAGGTATCTCAAACACAATTCACTATCTTATCATAAGCTAATCACAGGTATCTCACAAGCGTCTCACACGTTATTCACTATCTTATCATAAGCTAATCACAGGTATCTCAAACACAATTCACTATCTTATCATAAGCTAATCACAGGTATCTCAAACACAATTCACTATCTTATCATAAGCTAATCACAGGTATCTCACAAGCGTCTCACACGTTATTCACTATATTATCATAAGCTAATCACAGGTATCTCACACACAATTCACTATCTTATCATAAGCTAATCACAAGTATCTCACAAGCGTCTCACACGTTATTCACTATCTTATCATAAGCTAATCACAGGTATCTCACATGCGTCTCACACGTTATTCACTATCTTATCATAAGCTAATCACAGGTATCTCAAACACAATTCACTATCTTATCATAAGCTAATCACAGGTATCTCACATGCGTCTCACACGTTATTCACTATCTTATCATAAGCTAATCACAGGTATCTCAAACACAATTCACTATCTTATCATAAGCTAATCACAGGTATCTCACAAGCGTCTCACACATAATTCACTATCTTATCATAAGCTAATCACAAGTATCTCAAACACAATTCACTATCTTATCATAAGCTAATCACAGGTATCTCAAACACAATTCACTATCTTATCATAAGCTAATCACAGGTATCTCACAAGCGTCTCACACGTTATTCACTATCTTATCATAAGCTAATCACAGGTATCTCAAACACAATTCACTATCTTATCATAAGCTAATCACAGGTATCTCAAACACAATTCACTATCTTATCATAAGCTAATCACAGGTATCTCACATGCGTCTCACACGTTATTCACTATCTTATCATAAGCTAATCACAGGTATCTCAAACACAATTCACTATCTTATCATAAGCTAATCACAGGTATCTCACAAGCGTCTCACACATAATTCACTATCTTATCATAAGCTAATCACAAGCGTCTCACACACAATTCACTATCTTATCATAAGCTAATCACAGGTATCTCAAACACAATTCACTATCTTATCATAAGCTAATCACAAGTATCTCACACACAATTCACTATCTTATCATAAGCTAATCACAAGTATCTCAAACACAATTCACTATCTTATCATAAGCTGATCACAAGTATCTCACAAGCGTCTCACACGTTATTCTCTATCTTATCATAAGCTGATCACAAGTATCTCACACACAATTCACTATCTTATCATAAGCTAATCACAAGCGTCTCACACACAATTCACTATCTTATCATAAGCTAATCACAAGTATCTCAAACACAATTTACTATCTTATCATAAGCTAATCACAAGTATCTCACAAGCGTCTCACACATAATTCACTATCTTATCATAAGCTAATCACAAGTATCTCAAACACAATTCACTATCTTATCATAAGCTGATCACAAGTATCTCAAACACAATTCACTATCTTATCATAAGCTAATCACAAGTATCTCACAAGCGTCTCACACATAATTCACTATCTTATCATAAGCTAATCACAAGTATCTCAAACACAATTCACTATCTTATCATAAGCTAATCACAAGTATCTCACAAGCGTCTCACACATAATTCACTATCTTATCATAAGCAAATCACAAGCATCTCACACACAATTCACTATCTTATCATAAGCTAATCACAAGTATCTCAAACACAATTCACTATCTTATCATAAGCTAATCACAGGTATCTCAAACACAATTCACTATCTTATCATAAGCTAATCACAGGTATCTCACAAGCGTCTCACACGTTATTCACTATCTTATCATAAGCTAATCACAGGTATCTCAAACACAATTCACTATCTTATCATAAGCTAATCACAGGTATCTCAAACACAATTCACTATCTTATCATAAGCTAATCACAGGTATCTCACATGCGTCTCACACGTTATTCACTATCTTATCATAAGCTAATCACAGGTATCTCAAACACAATTCACTATCTTATCATAAGCTAATCACAGGTATCTCACAAGCGTCTCACACATAATTCACTATCTTATCATAAGCTAATCACAAGCGTCTCACACACAATTCACTATCTTATCATAAGCTAATCACAGGTATCTCAAACACAATTCACTATCTTATCATAAGCTAATCACAAGTATCTCACACACAATTCACTATCTTATCATAAGCTAATCACAAGTATCTCAAACACAATTCACTATCTTATCATAAGCTGATCACAAGTATCTCACAAGCGTCTCACACGTTATTCTCTATCTTATCATAAGCTGATCACAAGTATCTCACACACAATTCACTATCTTATCATAAGCTAATCACAAGCGTCTCACACACAATTCACTATCTTATCATAAGCTAATCACAAGTATCTCAAACACAATTTACTATCTTATCATAAGCTAATCACAAGTATCTCACAAGCGTCTCACACATAATTCACTATCTTATCATAAGCTAATCACAAGTATCTCAAACACAATTCACTATCTTATCATAAGCTGATCACAAGTATCTCAAACACAATTCACTATCTTATCATAAGCTAATCACAAGTATCTCACAAGCGTCTCACACATAATTCACTATCTTATCATAAGCTAATCACAAGTATCTCAAACACAATTCACTATCTTATCATAAGCTAATCACAAGTATCTCACAAGCGTCTCACACATAATTCACTATCTTATCATAAGCAAATCACAAGCATCTCACACACAATTCACTATCTTATCATAAGCTAATCACAAGTATCTCAAACACAATTCACTATCTTATCATAAGCTGATCACAAGTATCTCAAACACAATTCACTATCTTATCATAAGCTGATCACAAGTATCTCACAAGCGTCTCACACGTTATTCACTATCTTATCATAAGCTAATAACAAGTATATCACAAGCGTCTCACACGTTATTCACTATCTTATCATAAGCTAATAACAAGTATATCACAAGCGTCTCACACATTATTCACTATCTTATCATAAGCTAATAACAAGTATATCACAAGCGTCTCACACATTATTCACTATCTTATCATAAGCTAATAACAAGTATATCACAAGCGTCTCACACAATAATTCACTATCTTATCATAAGCAAATCACAAGCATCTCACATGTGCTAAGCACTTGCCAAGAGTTGAACTGAGCCCCCAAATAACACAAGACATTTCAAGAAGTTTTTTTCTTTCTCAATGAGCTGAGTGACCACTTCTGTATTTGTGACTTTGGTTCCTTATTGAGATGATTTCATGTTTGTGCCGGAACACAGACCAAGTTGTGCAGTTTGTGTATTCATGAAAATAACAAGGTTTTACTATAAAAAGTGATTAGATAGCACCGCATTTTGTTTCTCATATGGGGTAATTACATGTCTGGTACAGGGCACACAATAGTAAACTATTTATTAAGGTCTAGAACTCTGTCTATTTGAGCAGATCTTTCTCACCAGAGCACCAGCAACAGTACATACATTTATATTTATAACTGCTGTGCAAAAAGATGAACAGTTAGGAGCTGGCAGATTTGCACAGTATATATCAGTAATTAAGTGCTACATTACATAAGGTCTGCACACACAATAAATGTTTATATATGCACAGTATATATCAGTAACTAAGTGTTACATTACATAAGGTCTGCACACACAATAAATGTTTATATATGCACAGTATATATCAGTAATTAAGTGCTACATTACATAAGGTCTGCACACACAATAAATGTTTATATATGCACAGTATATATCAGTAATTAAGTGCTACAATACATAAGGTCTGCACACACAATAAATGTTTATATATGCACAGTATATATCAGTAACTAAGTGCCGCATTACATAAGGTCTGCGCACACAATAAATGTTTATATATGCACAGTATATATCAGTAATTAAGTTCAGCATTACATAAGATCTGCACACACAATAAATATTTATATATGCACAGTATATATCAGTAATTAAGTGCCGCATTACATAAGGTCTGCGCACACAATAAATGTTTATATATGCACAGTATATATCAGTAATTATATGTCTCATTACATAAGGTCTGCACACACAATAAATGTTTATATATGCACAGTATAGATCAGTAATTAAGTGCTACATTACATAAGGTCTGCACACACAATAAATGTTTATATATGCACAGTATAGATCAGTAATTAAGTGCTACATTACATAAGGTCTGCGCACACAATAAATGTTTATATATGCACAGTATATATCAGTAATTAAGTGCTACATTACATAAGGTCTGCGCACACAATAAATGTTTATATATGCACAGTATATATCAGTAATTAAGTTCAGCATTACATAAGATCTGCACACACAATAAATATTTATATATGCACAGTATATATCAGTAATTAAGTGCCGCATTACATAAGGTCTGCGCACACAATAAATGTTTATATATGCACAGTATATATCAGTAATTAAGTGCTACATTACATAAGGTCTGCGCACACAATAAATGTTTATATATGCACAGTATATATCAGTAATTAAGTGCAGCATTACATAAGGTCTGTGCACACAATAAATATTTATATATGCACAGTATATATCAGTAATTAAGTGCTGCATTACATAAGGTCCGCACACACAATAAATATTTATATATGCACAGTATATATCAGTAATTAAGTGCTACATTACATAAGGTCTGCACACACAATAAATGTTTATATATGCACAGTATATATCAGTAATTAAGTGCTACATTACATAAGGTCTGCACACACAATAAATGTTTATATATGCACAGTATATATCAGTAATTAAGTACAGCATTACATAAGGTCTGCACACACAATAAATATTTATATATGCACAGTATATTTCAGTAATTAAGTGCTGCATTACATAAGGTCTGCACACACAATAAATGTTTATATATGCACAGTATATATCAGTAATTAAGTGCTGCATTACATAAGGTCTGCACACACAATAAATGTTTATATATGCACAGTATATATCAGTAATTAAGTGCTGCATTACATAAAGTCTGCACATACAATAAATGTTTATATATGCACAGTATATATCAGTAATTAAGTACAGCATTACATAAGGCCTGCACACACAATAAATATTTATATATGCACAGTATATTTCAGTAATTAAGTGCTGCATTACATAAGGTCTGCACACACAATAAATGTTTATATATGCACAGTATATATCAGTAATTAAGTGCTGCATTACAAAATGTCTGCACACACAATAAATGTTTATATATGCACAGTATATATCAGTAATTAAGTTAAGCATTACATAAGGTCTGTACACACAATAAATATTTATATGTGCACAGTATATATCAGTAATTAAGTGCTGCATTACAAAATGTCTGCACACACAATAAATGTTTATATATGCACAGTATATATCAGTAATTAAGTTAAGCATTACATAAGGTCTATACACACAATAAATGTTTATATATGCACAGTATATTTCAGTAATTAAGTGCTGCATTACATAAGGTCTGCACATACAATAAATGTTTATATATGCACAGTATATATCAGTAATTAAGTGCTGCATTACATAAGGTCTGCACACACAATAAATGTTTATATATGCACAGTATATATCAGTAATTAAGTGCTGCATTACATAAGGTCTGCACATACAATAAATGTTTATATATGCACAGTATATATCAGTAATTAAGTACAGCATTACATAAGGTCTGCACACACAATAAATATTTATATATGCACAGTATATTTCAGTAATTAAGTGCTGCATTAAATAAGGTCTGTGCACACAATAAATGTTTATATATGCACAGTATATATCAGTAATTAAGTTAAGCATTACATAAGGTCTATACACACAATAAATGTTTATATATGCACAGTATATATCAGTAATTAAGTGCCGCATTACATAAGGTCTGCACACACAATAAATGTTTATATATGCACAGTATATATCAGTAATTAAGTGCCACATTATATAAGGTCTGCACACACAATAAATGTTTATATATGCACAGTATATATCAGTAATTAAGTGCCGCATTACATAAGGTCTGCACACACAATAAATGTTTATATATGCACAGTATATATCAGTAATTAAGTTAAGCATTACATAAGGTCTATACACACAATAAATGTTTATATATGCACAGTATATATAAGTAATTAAGTTAAGCATTACATAAGGTCTGCACACACAATAAATGTTTATATATGCACAGTATATATCAGTAATTAAGTGCTACATTACATAAGGTCTGCGCACACAATAAATGTTTATATATGCACAGTATATTTCAGTAATTAAGTGCTGCATTACATAAGGTCTGCACACACAATAAATGTTTATATATGCACAGTATATATCAGTAATTAAGTGCCGCATTACATAAGGTCTGCACACACAATAAATATTTATATATGCACAGTATAGATCAGTAATTAAGTGCTGCATTGCATAAGATCTGCACACACAATACATTTTTATATATGCACAGTATATATCAGTAATTAAGTGCAGCATTACATAAGGTCTGCACACACAATAAATGTTTATATATGCACAGTATATTTCAGTAATTAAGTGCTGCATTACATAAGGTCTGCACACACAATAAATGTTTATATATGCACAGTATATATAAGTAATTAAGTGCTGCATTACATAAGGTCTGCACACACAATAAATGTTTATATATGCACAGTATATATCAGTAATTAAGTGCTGCATTACATAAGGTCTGCACACACAATAAATGTTTATATATGCACAGTATATATAAGTAATTAAGTGCTGCATTACATAAGGTCTGCACACACAATAAATGTTTATATATTCACAGTATATATCAGTAATTAAGTTCTGCATTACATAAGGTCTGCACACACAATAAATTTTTATATATGCACAGTATATATCAGTAATTAAGTGCTGCATTACATAAGGTCTGTGCACACAATAAATGTTTATATATGCACAGTATATATCAGTAATTAAGTGCCGCTTTACATAAGGTCTGCACACACAATAAATGTTTATATATGCACAGTATATATCAGTAATTAAGTACAGCATTACATAAGGTCTGCACACACAATAAATGTTTATATATGCACAGTATATATCAGTAATTAAGTGTTGCATTATAAAAGGTCTGCACACACAATAAATGTTTATATATGCACAGTATATATCAGTAATCAAGTGCTGCATTACATAAGGTCTGCACACAATAAATATTTATATATGCACAGTATATATCAGTAATTAAGTGCTACATTACATAAGGTCTGCACACACAATAAATGTTTATATATGCACAGTATATATCCGTAATTAAGTGCTACATTACATAAGGTCTGTACACACAATAAATGTTTATATATGCACAGTATATATCAGTAATTAAGTGCTACATTACATAAGGTCTGCACACACAATAAATGTTTATATATGCACAGTATATATCAGTAATTAAGTGCTGCATTACATAAGGTCTGCACATACAATAAATGTTTATATATGCACAGTATATATCAGTAATTAAGTGCTGCATTATGTAACGTCTGCACACACAATAGATGTTTATATATGCACAGTATATATCAGTAATTAAGTACAGCATTACAAAAGGTCTGCACGCACAATAAATGTTTATATGTGAACAGTATATATCAGTAATTAAGTGTTGCATTACATAAGGTCTGCACACACAATAAATGTTTATATATGCACAGTATATATCAGTAATTAAGTGTTGCATTACATAAGGTCTGCACACACAATAAATGTTTATATATGCACAGTATATATCAGTAATTAAGTGTTGCATTACATAAGGGGGCCTAGTTATCAAGCCGTCAACCTCAAATAAGCTGGAATTCCGCAGCATATTTGTGGCGAGGGTGATTCGCCTTAGTTATCAAAGGCTAGAGACCGGCAAAAGTAGAATTTTGTGACGTAAACTTCGATCCGCCGGACTCAGTCCGACACAGATCGATTCTTACGTCACTCCAGATGTTCCGCACACAAGTGCGGCACAATCTGACTACTTTTGCTAGTTATCAAAAAACTAGCAGGTACGCTTGGCACTTTTCCGGCCCAGCGTACCTGGTTTTCAAACCGCCACCCTGGAGGCGGCGTATCCCATAGGAATCAATGGGAGTCTGACCATAGCGAAAGTACAAGTTCGCTGCTGCCAGACATCCCATTGATTCCTATGGGAGCTGTCTACACCTAACACCCTAACATGTACCCCGAGTCTAAACACCACTAATCTGTCCCCCCTACACCGCCGCAACTAAATAAAGTTATTACCCCCTAAACCGCCGCTCCCGGAGCCCACCGCAAGCTACTCTATACATATTAACCCCTAAACCGCCGCTCCCGGAGCCCACCGCAAGCTACTCTATATATATTAACCCCTAAATCGCCGCTCCCGGAGCCCACCGCAACCTATATTAAATTTATTAACTCCTAATCTGCCCCCCCTACACCGTCGCCACCTATAATACATTTATTAACCCCTATCCTGCCCCCCACTACACCGCCGCCACTGTAATAAAATTATTAACCCCTAAACCTAAGTCTAACACTAACCCTAACACCCCCCTAACTTAAATATTAATTAAATAAATCTAAATAATATTTCTATTATGAACTAAATTAATCCTATTTAAAACTAAATACTTACCTGTAAATTAAACCCTAAGATAGCTACAATATAAATAATAATTATATTGTAGCTATCTTAGGATTGATTTTTATTTTACAGGCATCTTTCAATTTATTTTAACTAGGTACAATAGCTATTAAATAGTTATTAACTATTTAATAGCTACCTAGCTAAAATAAAGAGAAATTTACCTGTAAAATAAAAACTAACCTAAGTTACAATTACACCTAACACTACACTATACTTTAATAAATTATTCCTATTTAAAACTAAATACTTACCTGTAAAATAAACCCTAAGATAGCTACAATGTAATTAATAATTACATTGTAGCTATCTTAGGATTTATATTTATTTTACAGGTAACTTTGTATTTATTTTAGCTAGTTAGAATAGTTATTAAATAGTTATTAACTATTTAATAACTACCTAGCTAAAAGAAATACAAAATCACCTGTAAAATAAATCCTAACCTAAGTTACAATTAAACCTAACACTACACTATCATTAAATAAATTAAATAAATTACCTACAAATAACTACAATTAAATACAATTACATAAACTAACTAAAGTACAAAAAATAAAAAAAGCTAAGTTACAAAAAATAAAAAAAAATAGGTTACAAACATTTTAAAAATATTACAACAATTTTAAGCTACTTACACCTAATCTAAGCCCCCTAATAAAATAACAAACCCCCCCAAAATAAAAAAATGCCCTCCCTATTCTAAATAAAAAAGTTCAAAGCTCTTTTACCTTACCAGCCCTTAAAAGGGCCATTTGTGGGGCATGCCCCAAAGAATTCAGCTCTTTTGCCTGTAAAAGAAAAATACAACCCCCCCAACATTAAAACCCACCACCCACATACCCCTAATCTAACCCAAACCCCCCTTAACATAACCTAACACTAATCCCCTGAAGATCATCCTACCTTTAGTCGTCTTCACTCAGCCGAGCCACCAATGGAACTGAAGAGGAGACCCGGACCGGCAGAAGTGATCCTCCAAGCGGCGCTGAAGAAATCTTCCATCCGATGAAGTGATCCTCCAAGCGGCGCTGAAAAAGTCTTCCATCCGGGCGATGTCATCTTCCAAGAGGCGCTGAAGAAGTCTTCTATCCGGGCGATGTCATCTTCCAAGCCGGGTCTTGAATCTTCATCCCGCCGACGCGGAACATCCTTCTTTACCGACGGACTACCGACGAATGAAGGCTCCTTTAAGGGACGTCATCCAAGATGGCATCCCTTCAATTCCGATTGGCTGATAGGATTCTATCAGCCAATCGGAATTAAGGTAGGAAAAATCTGATTGGCTGATTGAATCAGCCAATCAGATTCAAGTTCAATCCGATTGGCTGATCCAATCAGCCAATCAGATTGAGCTCCCATTCTATTGGCTGTTTCGATCAGCCAATAGAATGCAAGCTCAATCTGATTAAATAGTTAAAATAAATTGAAAGATGCCTGTAAAATAAAAATAAATCCTAAGATAGCTACAATATAATTATTATTTATATTGTATCTATCTTAGGGTTTATTTTACAGGTAAGTATTTAGTTTTAAATAGGATTAATTTAGTTCATAATAGAAATATTATTTAGATTTATTTAATTCATATTTAAGTTAGTGGGGTGTTAGGGTTAGTGTTAGACTTAGGTTTAGGGGTTAATAAATTTATTACAGTGTCAGCGGTGTAGTGGGGGGCAGGATAGGGGTTAATAAATTTATTATAGGTGGCGACGGTGTAGGGGGGGCAGGATAGGGGTTAATAGGTATAATGTAGGTGGCAGCGGTGTCCGGGAGCGGCGGTTTAGGGGTTAATACATTTATCAGAGTTGCGGCAGGGTCTAGGAGTGGCGGTTTAGGAGTTAATAAATTTATCAGAGTTGCGGCAGGGTCTAGGAGCGGCGGTTTAGGGGTTAATAACTTTATTTAGTTGCGGGGGGCTCCGGGGGCGCCGGTATAGGGGGTAGAACAGTGTAGTTAGTGTTAGTGCTTAGTGACAGGCTAGCAAGAAAGCTGTAAAAAAGCCGAAGAGCAGCGAGATCGGATGAGTGATAACTGTCACAGTCTGCTGCTCATCGCCCCGCGGCTTTTTGACAGCTTTATTTGATAACTTAGGCAAAAATTTTCAGGTCCGCGGCGGCGATGTGAGGCGAGCTTAGGCGGGCGTATTGGGCCGGCGAAGGCAGGAAAGTTGACACGTTGATAACTACCCCCCAAGGTCTGCACACACAATAAATGTTTATATATGCACAGTATATATCAGTAATTAAGTGCTGCATTACAAAAGGTCTGTTCACACAATAAATGTTTATATATGCACAGTATATATCAATAATTATGTGCCGCAATACAAAAGGTCTGCACACACAATAAATGTTTATATATGCACACAGTATATATCAGTAATTAAGTGCTGCATTACAAAAGGTCTGCACACACAATAATTGTTTATATATGCACAGTATATATCAGTAATTAAGTGCCGCAATACAAATGGTCTGCACACACAATAAATGTTTATTTATGCACAGTATAGATCAGTAATTAAGCGCTGCATTACATAAGGTCTGCACACACAATAAATGTTTATATATGCACAGTATATATCAGTAGTTAAGTGCTGCATTACATAAGGTCTGTGCACACAATAAATGTTTATATATGCACAGTATATATCAGTAATTAAGTGCTGCATTACATAAGGTCTGTGCACACAATAAATGTTTATATATGCACAGTATATATCAGTAATTAAGTGCCGCATTACAAATGGTCTGCACACACAATAAATGTTTATATATGCACAGTATATATCAGTAATTAAGTGCTGCATTACATAAGGTCTGCACACACAATAAATGTTTATATATGCACAGTATATATCAGTAATTAAGTGCCGCATTACATAAGGTCTGCACACACAATAAATGTTTAAGTATGCACAGTATATATCAGTAATTAAGTGCTGCATTACATAAGGTCTGTGCACACAATAAATGTTTATATATGCACAGTATATAACAGTAATTAAGTGCTGCATTACATAAGGTCTGCACACACAATAAATGTTTATATATGCACAGTATATATCAGTAATTAAGTGCCGCATTACATAAGGTCTGCACACACAATAAATGTTTATTTATGCACAGTATAGATCAGTAATTAAGCGCTGCATTACATAAGGTCTGCACACACAATAAATGTTTATATATGCACAGTATATATCAGTAGTTAAGTGCTGCATTACATAAGGTCTGTGCACACAATAAATGTTTATATATGCACAGTATATATCAGTAATTAAGTGCTGCATTACATAAGGTCTGTGCACACAATAAATGTTTATATATGCACAGTATATATCAGTAATTAAGTGCCGCATTACAAATGGTCTGCACACACAATAAATGTTTATATATGCACAGTATATATCAGTAATTAAGTGCTGCATTACATAAGGTCTGCACACACAATAAATGTTTATATATGTACAGTATATATCAGTAATTAAGTGCCGCATTACATAAGCTCTGCACACACAATAAATGTTTATATATGCACAGTATATATCAGTAATTAAGTGCTACATTACATAAGGTCTGCACGCACAATAAATGTTTATATATGCACAGTATATATCAGTAATTAAGTGCTACATTACATAAGGTCTGCACACACAATAAATGTTTAAGTATGCACAGTATATATCAGTAATTAAGTGCCGCATTACATAAGGTCTGCACACACAATAAATGTTTATATATGCACAGTATATATCAGTTATTAAGTGCGGCATTACATAAGGTCTGCACACACAATAAATGTTTATATATGCACAGTATATATCAGTAATTAAGTGCTGCATTACATAAGGTCTGTACACACAATAAATGTTTATATATGCACAGTATATATCAGTAATTAAGTGCGGCATTACATAAGGTCTGCACACACAATAAATGTTTATATATGAACAGTATATATCAGTAATTAAGTGCTGCATTACATAAGGTCTGCACATACAATAAATGTTTATATATGCACAGTATATATCAGTAATTAAGTGCTGCATTACATAAGGTCTGTACACACAATAAATGTTTATATATGCACAGTATATATCAGTAATTAAGTGCCGCATTACATAAGGTCTGCACACACAATAAATGTTTAAGTATGCACAGTATATATCAGTAATTAAGTGCTGCATTACATAATGTCTGCACACACAATAAATGTTATTTAAATTCCGCCGGCAGTTCATAAAGTGCCGTAGGTCTGATAAACTAGCGAAGTCCAGAAATGAGCGTAAATATTTCTGGAGTCACCAGTGACTTACGGCACTTTAGAAACTGCCAGCGCCTAAGAAAATATAAAATCTCCCGTAACAGTCTAACACGCCTCCCAAAAATAAACCCGACACGTAAAACCCCTATATCCGCAATCCCCCCCTCTCACTACTAATAATAAATGTATTAACCCCTAAACTGACAACCCCCCACAATGCAATAAGCGGCGCCTAATTAAACTATTAACCCCTTTATCCACCATCAAACCCACACCACAAGTAATAACTAAATTATTAACCTCTAAACCACCAAAGCCCACAACACAATAAACTTATTAAAGTATTAACCCCTAAACCGCCAAAGCACACAACGCAATAAACCTAATAAAGTATTAACCCCTAAACCGCCCAAGCCCACAACGTAATAAACCTAACCCCTAACCTAACCCCCCTAACCTAACACCCCCTAAATTAACCCAAATTACCTAATTTACAAAATACTAAAGTTACTATTAAATTAAAAAAACCTAACACTACTTTAAAAATACAAATAAACTAAGTATAAATTAAAGGGACAGTCTAATAAAAATTCTGGAGTAGACTGTCCCTTTAAGCTGCAATTACATAAAATAAAGAAATTTAAGATTACATAAAATAAAATCGATTAAAAATGGTGTCCTTTGCATTCCTATTGGCTGATTTGATTTTGGAAATTCAAATCAGCCAATAGGATGAGAGCTACTGAAATCCTATTGGCTGTTCAAATTAGCCAATAGGATGAGAGTTACTGAAATTCTATTGGCTGATTTGAATAGCCAATAGAATTTCAGTAGCTCTCATCCTAATTGCTTATTTGAACAGGCAATAGGATTTGAGTAGCTTTCATCCTATTGGCTGATTTGAATTTGAAATCAGCCATTTTTAATCGCGTCCCTTGAATTCTCTATCCAGTGTGCGGCGAAGATCGTACAAAGAGGATCCTCCCCGCTCCATGGCTCCGTGGTCGCCGGTCTTCAGTTCCAGGGTCACCAGTCTTCAGCTCTGCGGTCTTCAGTCTTCAGCTCTGCGGTCTTCAGTCTTCAGCTCCGCTCCGCGAAGGATGTTCCAGGAAGAAGAAAGAAGACTTCCCCGCCTGGAACAGGACCTTCTTCGTCGGACTTCAGGAACGGTGAGTAGCAACCTGGGGCTTAGACTTAGGGTTTTTTAAGGGTTTTTGGGGGGTTTTAATTTTATTTAGATAGGGTGGGCAGTAAAAGAGCTAAATGCCCTTTTAAGGACAATGCCCAACAAATGCCCTTTTCAGGGCAATGGGTAGTTTAGGGTTTTTAGTGTTAGGTTATTTTATTGGGGGGGTTGGTGGGGGGGTTACTGTTAGGGGGGCTTTGTGTATTTTTTTGTAAAAGAGCTGATTATCTTGGGGCAATGCCCTGCAAAAAGCCCTTTTAAGGGCTACTGGTAATTTATTAGGCCTTTTTTATTTTAATAGGGATTAGGTATAATTGTTTTAAAATTTGGTAATTTTCTTTTTTATTTTATGTAATCTTAGATTTTTTTATTTTCTGCAATTGTAGCTTAAAGGGACAGTCTACTCCAGAATTTTGATTAGACTGTCCCTTTAATTTATACTAACTTTATTTGTATTTTTAAAGTAGTGTTAGGTTTTTTAATTTAATAATAACTTTAGTATTTTGTAAATTAGGTAATTTGGGTTAATTTAAGGGGTGTTAGGTTAGGGGGGATTAGGTTGTGGGCTTTGGCGGTTTAGGGGTTAATACTTTAATAGGTTTATTGCGTTGTGGGCTTTGGCAGTTTAGGGGTTAATACTTTAATAGGTTTATTGCGTTGTGGGCTTTGGCGGTTTAGGGGTTAATAGTTTTAATACGTAGTTTGCGTTGTGGGTTAATGGCGGATTAGAGGTTAATATTTTTAATAGGTAGTTTGCAATGTTGGGGTTGGCGGATTTAGGGGTTAATAATTTAGTTATTACTTGCGGTGTGGGTTTGATGGCGGATATATGGGTTAATACACTTTATTAGTTATTGCGGTGGAAAGGTAGGTAGACATTGCCCATGTGTTAGGTGTTAGGTGTTAGTTTATATTTGCAGACATTTTCGGGAGTTACGGTGCTCCCATACTCAGTGCAAGGCCTGCTATGGCTACCTTTTATGGAGTAAGATTTCTCAATTTTCATCACATAAGTCCTTGCGCTGAATATTGGATACCAATTTGCAACGCGGTCCCATGTTAGCCTATGGGAGTAAAAATTGCGGGCGACGGGTGAAATATACGCGCCGCATTTATATGCGGCGCTGTATATAGTATATAAAACCCTGAGCAAAAAACGGCGACACCGCATATGTAATATGCGCAGTATATATCGGCACTTAAGCACCTCATTACAAAAGGTCTGCACACACAATACATGTTTATATATGTGCAGTATATATCAGCGCTTTATCACCTCATTACAAAAGGTCTGCACACACAATAGATGTTTATATATGCACAGTATATATCAGCGCTTTATCACCTCATTACAAAAGGTCTGCACACATAATACATGTTTATATATGCGCAGTATATATCAGCGCTTAAGCACCTTATTACAAAAGGTCTGCACAAACAATACATGTTTATATATGCGCAGTATATACTGGTGCTTAAGCACCTCATTACAAAAGGTCTTCACACACAATACATGTTTATATATGCGCAGTATATTTAAGCGCTTAAGCACCTCATTACAAAAGGTCTGCACACACAATACATGCTTATACTTGCACAGTATATATCGGCGCTTAAGCACCTCATTACAAAAGGTCTGCACACACAATGCATGTTTATATATGCACAGTATATATCAGCACTTAAGCACCTCATTACAAAAGGTCTGCACACACAATACATGTTTATATATGCACAGTATATATCAGCGCTAAAGCATCTCATTACAAAAGGTCTGCACACACAATACATGTTTATATATGTGCAGTATATATCGGCGCTTAAGCACCTCATTACAAAAGGTCTGCACACACAATACATATTTATATATGCACAGTATAAATCAGCGCTTAAGCACCTCATTACAAAAGGTCTGCACACACAATACATGTTTATATATGCACAGTATATATCAGCGCTTAAGCACCTCATTACAAAAGGTCTGCACACACAATACATATTTATATATGTACAGTATAAATCAGCGCTTAAGCACCTCATTACAAAAGGTCTGCACACACAATACATGTTTATATATGCACAGTATATATCAGCACTTAAGCACCTCATTACAAAAGGTCTGCACACACAATACATGTTTATATATGCACAGTATATATCAGCACTTAAGCACCTCGTTACAAAAGGTCTGCACACACAATACATGTTTATATATGCACAGTATAAATCAGCACTTAAGCACCTCGTTACAAAAGGTCTGCACACACAATACATGTTTATATATGCACAGTATATATCAGTAATTAAGTACAGCATTACATAAGGTCTGCACACACAATAAATGTTTATATAAGCACAGTATATATCAGTAATTAAGTACAGCATTACAAAAGGTCTGCACACACAATACATGTTTATATATGCACAGTATAGGGCCAATTTACCATGCGGTCCCCAATGCAGCTGTTTCCACGCAAGCCTTCTTAAGACCACTGCTTCTTAAAAGTCAGTAGTTAAGAGTTTTATGGGCTAACGCCGTAACATAAAACTGTTAACTAAAGTGCTAAAAAGTACACTAACACCCATAAACTACCTATTAACCCCTAAACCGAGCCCCCCCCCCCACCACGCACATCGCAAACACTTAAATAAATTTTTTAACCCCTAATCTGCCGACCGGACATAGCCACCACTTTAATAAATATATTATTAACCCCTAAACTGCCGCACTTCCGCCTCGCAAACACTAGTTAAATTTTATTAACCCCTAATCTGCCGTCCCTAACATCGCCAACACCTACCTACATTTATTAACCCCTAATCTGCCGCCCCCAACATCGCCGCTACTATATTAAATTTATTAACCCCTAAACCTAAGTCTAACCCTAAGTCTAACCCCCCCTAACTAATATAATTTAAATAAAATGAAATAAAATTACTACAATTAAATAAATTATTCCTATTTAAAACTAAATACTTACCTGTAAAATAAACCCTAAGCTAGCTACAATATAACTAATAGTTACATTGTAGCTATCTCAGGGTTTATTTTTATTTTACAGGCAAGTTTGTATTTATTTTAACTAGGTACAATAGTTATTAAATAGTTATTAACAATTTAATATAACTACCTACTTAAAATAATGACAAATTTACCTGTAAAATAAACCCTAACCTAAGTTACAATTACACCTAACACTACACTATCATTAAATTAGTTTACTAAATTACCTACAATTAACTATAATTAAATAAAATAAACTAAAGTACGAAAAAAAATAAAACACTAAATTACAGAAAAAACTAAAATAATTACAAGAATTTTAAACTAATTACACCTGATCTAATCCCCCTAATAAAATAAAAAAGCGCCCCAAAATAATAAAAATCCCTACCCTATACTAAATTACAAATAGCCTTTAAAAGGGCCTTTGTGGGGCATTGCCCTAAAAAGAAATCAGCTCTTTTACCTGTAAAAAAAAGACAATACCCCCCCCCCCAACATTACAACCCACCACCCACACACCCAACCCAATCCCCCCTTAATAAAACCTAGCACTAACCCCTTGAAGATCACCCTACCGTGAGACGTCTTCACCCAGCCGGGCACAAGTGGTCCTCCAGAGGGGCAGAAGTCTTCATCTGATCCGGGCAGAAGAGGTCCACCAGACGGGCAGAAGTCTTCATCCAGACGGCATCTTCTATCTTCATCCATCCGGAGTGGAGTGGGTCCATCTTGAAGCCAGCCGACGCGGAGCATCCATCCAGACTGACGACTACACGACGAATGACGGTTCCTTTAAATTACGTCATCCAAGATAGCATCCCTTGAATTCTGATTGGCTGATAGGATTCTATCAGCCAATCGGAATTAAGGTAGGAAAAATCCTATTGGCTGATCAAATCAGCCAATAGGATTGAGCTTGCATTCTATTGGCTGATTGGAACAGCCAATAGAATGCAAGCTCAATCCTATTGGCTGATTGGATCAGTTAATAGGATTGAACTTCAATCCTATTGGCTGATTGCATCAGCCAACAGGATTTTTCCTACCTTAATTCCGATTAGCTGATAGAATCCTATCAGCCTATCGGAATTCAAGGGACGCCATCTTGGATGACGTCATTTAAAGGAACAGTCATTCGTCGTGTAGTCGTCGGTCTGGATGGATGCTCCACGTCGGCTGGCTTCAAGAGGGACCCACTCCACTCCGGATGGATGAAGATAGAAGATGCCGTCTGGATGAAGACTTCTGCCCGTCTGGAGGACCTCTTCTGCCCGGATCGGATGAAGACTTCTGCCCCTCTGGAGGACCACTTGTGCCCGGCTGGGTGAAGATGTCTCACTGTAGGGTGATCAAGGGGTTAGTGTTAGGTTTTATTAAGGGGGGATTGGGTGGGTTTTAGAGTAGGGTTGGGTGTGTGGGTGGTAGGTTTTAATTGTTGGGGGGTATTGTCTTTTTTTTACAGGTAAAAGAGCTGATTACTTTGGGGCAATGCCCTGCAAAAAGTCCTTTTAAGGGCTATTTGTAATTTAGTATAGGGTAGGGATTTTTATTATTTTGGGGGGCTTTTTTATTTTATTAGGGGGATTAGATTAGGTGTAATTAGTTTAAAATTCTTGTAATTATTTAATTTTTTTCTGTAATTTAGTGGGGGTTTTTTTCGTACTTTAGTTTATTTAATTATAGTAAATTGTAGGTAATTTAGTAAATTAATTTAATGATAGTGTAGTGTTAGGTGAAATTGTAACTTAGGTTAGGGTTTATTTTACAGGTAAATTTGTCTTTATTTTAACTAGGAAGTTATTAAATAGTTAATAACTATTTAATAACTATTGTACCTAGTTAAAATAAATAAAAATTTGCCTGTAAAATAAAAATAAACATAAACCCTAAGCTATCTACAATGTAACTATTAGTTATATTGTAGCTAGTTTACGGTTTATTTTATAGGTAAGTATTTAGTTTTAAATAGGAATTATTTAGTTAATTATAGTAATTTTATTTATATTTATTTAAATTATACTTAAGTTAGGGGGTGTTAGGGTTAGACTTAGGTTTAGGGGTTAATAACTTTATTATAGTGGCGGCGACGTTGGCGGCGGCAGATTAGGGGTTAATAATATAATGTAGGTGTCGGCGATGTCGTGGGCGGCAGATTAGGGGTTAATATTAGGGGTGTTTAGACTCGGGGTTCATGTTAGGGTGTTAGGTGTAGACATAACTTTTGTTTCCCCATAGGAATCAATGGGGCTGCGTTAGGAGCTGAACGCTGCTTTTTTGCAGGCGTTAGGTGTTTTTTTTCAGCCGATTCTGCCCCATTGATTCCTATGAGGAAATCGTGCATGAGCACGTTTTGCCAGCTCACCGCTACCGTAAGCAACGCTGGTATTGAGGTGAGATGTGGAGCTAAATTTTGCTCTACGCTCACTTTTTTGCGGATAACGCCGGGTTTAAAAAAACCTGTAATACCAGCGTTGTCTTAAGTAAGCGGTGAGAAAAAACTGCTCGTTAGCAACACACCCCTGTTACCGCAAAACTTGTAATCTCGGTGATTGTTTGGCCGCGAATCTGCAGGGGGTGGCATTGAGCAAGCAGTTCACCAGAACTGCTTGTGCAATGCTAAATGCCGACAGCGTATGCTAGCGGACATGATCGGCTCAGCGGATATATATGATAAATCGGCCCCTTTATGTCAGCACGTAAGCACCTCATTACAAAAGGTCTGCACACATAATAAATGTTTATATATGCCAGTACTTAAGCACCTCATTACAAAAGGTCAGCACACACAATACATATTTATATATGCACAGTATATGTCAGCACTTAAGCACCTCATTACAAAAGGTCTGCACACACAATACATGTTTATATATGCACAATATATGTCAGCACTTAAGCACCTCATTACAAAAGGTCTGCGCACAAAATACATGTTTATATATGCACAATATATGTCAGCACTTAAGCACCTCATTACAAAAGGTCTGCACACACAATACATGTTTATATATGCACAATATATGTCAGCACTTAAGCACCTCATTACAAAAGGTCTGCACACACAATACATGTTTATATATGCCAGTACTCAAGCACCTCATTACAAAAGGTCTGCACACAATACATGTTTATATATGCACAGTATGTGTCAGCACTTAAGCACCTCATTACAAAAGGTCAGCACACACAATACATGTGTATATATGCACAGTATATGTCAGCACTTAAGCCCCTCATTACAAAAGGTCAGCACACACAATACATGTTTATATATGCACAGTATATGTCAGCACTTAAGCCCCTCATTACAAA
Organism: Bombina bombina; assembly: GCF_027579735.1. NCBI lineage: Eukaryota > Metazoa > Chordata > Amphibia > Anura > Bombinatoridae > Bombina > Bombina bombina. The sequence goes on along the minus strand of NC_069509.1, from coordinate 11,557,768 downwards.
AGGTCAGCACACACAATACATGTGTATATATGCACAGTATATATCACCACTTAAGCCCCTCATTACAAAAGGTCAGCACACACAATACATGTGTATATATGCACAGTATATATCACCACTTAAGCCCCTCATTACAAAAGGTCAGCACACACAATACATGTGTATATATGCACAGTATATATCACCACTTAAGCCCCTCATTACAAAAGGTCAGCACACACAATACATGTTTATATAAACTACGTATTAACCCCTAAACCGAGGTCTCCCGCATTGCAAACACTAAAGACAGACACAAAATAAAAAAGTCCACCCAAAATAAAAAAAAACTAGCCTACAATAAACTACCAATAGCCCTTAAAAGGGTCTTTTGTATGGCATTGCCTAAGTTAAACAGCTCTTTTACCTGTAAAAAAAATACAAAGACCCCCCCAACAGTAAAACCCACCACCGAACCAACCCCCCAAAATAAAAAACCTAACTCTAACAAAAATCTAAGCTACCCATTGCCCTGAAAAGGGCATTTGTATGGGCATTGCCCTTAAAAGGGCATTTCGCTTGTTTAGGAATAGCCCAAACCCTAATCTAAAAAAAAACCACCCAAAAAAACATTAAAATTCATCATCCAATAGAATGAGAGCTGCTTAAGTCCTATTGGCTGATTTGTACAACCAACAGCCAATAGGAATGCAAGGGACGCCATTTTGAAATGTCTCCTTGCATTGAAGATTCAGTGTACGGCGGCGACTGTATGAAGAGGATGCTCCACGCCGGATGTCTTCAGGATGGACCCGCTCCGCGCCGCCGGAATCAAGATAGAAGATGCCGTCTGAATGAAGATAGAAGAGGCCGCCTGGATGAAGACTTCTCGCCACCTGGATGACGCCTTCGCTGCCTGGATGAAGACTTTTTGCCACCTGGATGAAGATCATTCAAGCGGGACTTCAAAAACTGTAAGTGGATCGTCAGGGGGTTAGTGTTAGATTTTTTTTAAGGGTTTTTTGGGTGTGTTTTTTTTTAGATTAGGGTTTGGGCAGCAAAAGAGCTAAATGCCCTTTTAAGTGCAATGCCCATACAAATGCCCTTTTAAGTGCAATGCCCATACAAATGCCCATTTCAGGGCAATGGGTAGATTAGGTTTTTTAGATAGTTTTTTTATTTTGTAAGTTTGGGGGGTGGGGGTTTCTAATGTTAGTGGGTCTTTGTAAAAAACTTTTCATGTAAAAGAGTTGTTTAACTTAGGGCAATGCCCTACAAAAGGCCCTTTTAAGGGCTATTGGTAGTTTATTCTAGATTAGGATTTTTATTTTGGGGTGGGTTTTTATTTTAAATTGGTATTGGAATAGGAATCATTTTTATAATTTTTGATAATTTGTTCGTTATTTTGTGTAATGTATTTTTTTGTTTGGGGTGGGTTTTTATTTTTAGATTAGGGCTTGGGCAGCAAAAGAGCTAAATGTCCTTTTATGGGCAATGCCCATACAAATGCCCTTTTCAGGGAAATGGGTAGATTAGGTTTTACTTTATTTTTATTTTGTGGGCTTGGGGGGTGGGGGGTTGTATACTGTTAGGGGTGTTTGTTTTGTTTTGTAGCAAAAGAGCTGTTAACTTTAGGGCAATGCCACACAAAAGGCCCCCAAAAGGCCCTTTTAAGGTCCCTTGGTAGTTTATTATAGATTAGTTTTTTGTTTTTGTTCTTGGGGTGTTTTTTTTTAAAGGGTATTAGAATAGGAATAATTTTTATTGTTTTGTATAATTTTGTTTGTTATTTTTTGTAATGTTAGGATTTATTGTAAGGCAGCTTAGGTTTTATTTCACAGGTAAGTTTGAATTTGTTTTAACTAGGTAGTTAGTAAATAGTTAATAACCTAGTTAAAATAAATACAAACTTACCTGTGAAATAAAAATAAAAATCTAAGGCCTAGATTTAGAGTTCGGCGGTAAAAGGGCTGTTAACGCTCCGCGGGCTTTTTTCTGGCCGCACCATAAATTTAACTCTGGTATCGAGAGTTAAAACAAATGCTGCGTTAGGCTCCAAAAAAGGAGCGTAGGGCATTTTTACCGCAAATGCAACTCTCGATACCAGAGTTGCTTACGGACGCGGCCGGCATCAAAAACGTGCTCGTGCACGATTCTCCCATAGGAAACAATGGGGCTGTTTGAGCTGAAAAAAAACCTAACACCTGCAAAAAAGCAGCGTTCAGCTCCTAACGCAGCCCCATTGTTTCCTATGGGAAAACACTTCCTACGTCTGCACCTAACACTCTAACATGTACCCCGAGTCTAAACACCCCTAACCTTACACTTATTAACCCCTAATCTGCCACTCCCGCTATCGCTGACCCCTGCATTACACTTTTAACCCCTAATCTGCCGCTCCGTAAACCGCCGCAACCTACGTTATCCCTATGTACCCCTAATCTGCTGCCCTAACATCGCCGACCCCTATATTATATTTATTAACCCCTAATCTGCCCCCCACAACGTCGCCGACACCTACCTACACTTATTAACCCCTAATCTGCCGAGCGGACCTGAGCGCTACTATAATAAAGTTATTAACCCCTAATCCGCCTCACTAACCCTATCATAAATAGTATTAACCCCTAATCTGCCCTCCCTAACATCGCCGACACCTACCTTCAATTATTAACCCCTAATCTTCCGATCGGAGCTCACCGCTATTCTAATAAATGTATTAACCCCTAAAGCTAAGTCTAACCCTAACACTAACACCCCCCCTAACTTAAATATAATTTACATCTAACGAAATTAATTATCTCTTATTAAATAAATTATTCCTATTTAAAGCTAAATACTTACCTGTAAAATAAACCCTAATATAGCTACAATATAAATTATAATTATATTATAGCTATTTTAGGATTAATATTTATTTTACAGGCAACTTTGTAATTATTTTAACCAGGTACAATAGCTATTAAATAGTTAAGAACTATTTAATAGCTAAAATAGTTAAAATAATAACAAATTTACCTGTAAAATAAATCCTAACCTAAGTTACAAATAAACCTAACACTACCCTATCAATAAAATAATTAAATAAACTACCTACAATTACCTACAATTAACCTAACACTACACTATCAATAAATTAATTAAACACAATTCCTACAAATAAATACAATTAAATAAACTAGCTAAAGTACAAAAAATAAAAAAGAACTAAGTTACAGAAAATAAAAAAATATTTACAAACATAAGAAAAATATTACAACAATTTTAAACTAATTACACCTACTCTAATCCCCCTAATAAAATAACAAAGCCCCCCAAAATAAAAAATTCCCTACCCTATTCTAAATTAAAAAAGTTACAAGCTCTTTTACCTTACCAGCCCTGAACAGGGCCCTTTGCGGGGCATGCCCCAAGAAGTTCAGCTCTTTTGCCTGTAAAACAAAACATACAATACCCCCCCCAACATTACAACCCACCACCCACATACCCCTAATCTAACCCAAACCCCCCTTAAATAAACCTAACACTAATCCCCTGAAGATCTTCCTACCTTGTCTTCACCATCCAGGTATCACCGATCGGTCCTGGCTCCAAGATCTTCATCCAACCCAAGCGGGGGCTAGACATCCACTGAAGAAGTCCAGAAGAGGGTCCAAAGTCTTCCTCCTATCCGGCAAGAAGAGGACATCCGGACCGGCAAACATCTTCTCCAAGCGGCATCTTCGATCTTCTTCCATCCGGTGCGGAGCGGGTCCATGTTGAAGCAGGCGACGCGGATCCATCCTCTTCTTCCGATGTCTCCCGACGAATGACGGTTCCTTTAAGGGACGTCATCCAAGATGGCGTCCCTCGAATTCCGATTGGCTAATAGGATTCTATCAGCCAATCGGAATTAAGGTAGGAATTTTCTGATTGGCTGATGGAATCAGCCAATCAGAATCAAGTTCAATCCGATTGGCTGATCCAATCAGCCAATCAGATTGAGCTCGCATTCTATTGGCTGTTCCGATCAGCCAATAGAATGCGAGCTCAATCTGATTGGCTGATTGGATCGGCCAATCGGATTGAACTAGATTCAGCCAATCAGAAAATTCCTACCTTAATTCCGATTGGCTGATAGAATCCTATCAGCCAATCGGAATTCGAGGGACGCCATCTTGGATGACGTCCCTTAAAGGAACCGTCATTCGTCGAGAGACATCGGAAGAAGAGGATGGATCTGCGTCGCCTGCTTCAACATGGACCCGCTCCGCACCGGATGGAAGAAGATCGAAGATGCCGCTTGGAGAAGATGTTTGCCGGTCCGGATGTCCTCTTCTTGCCGGATAGGAGGAAGACTTTGGACCCTCTTCTGGACTTCTTCAGTGGATGTCTAGCCCCCGCTTGGGTTGGATGAAGATCTTGGAGCCAGGACCGATCGGTGATACCTGGATGGTGAAGACAAGGTAGGAAGATCTTCAGGGGATTAGTGTTAGGTTTATTTAAGGGGGGTTTGGGTTAGATTAGGGGTATGTGGGTGGTGGGTTGTAATGTTGGGGGGGGTATTGTATGTTTTGTTTTACAGGCAAAAGAGCTGAACTTCTTGGGGCATGCCCCGCAAAGGGCCCTGTTCAGGGCTGGTAAGGTAAAAGAGCTTGTAACTTTTTTAATTTAGAATAGGGTAGGGGATTTTTTATTTTGGGGGGCTTTGTTATTTTATTAGGGGGATTAGAGTAGGTGTAATTAGTTTAAAATTGTTGTAATATTTTTCTTATGTTTGTAAATATTTTTTTATTTTCTGTAACTTAGTTCTTTTTTATTTTTTGTACTTTAGCTAGTTTATTTAATTGTATTTATTTGTAGGAATTGTGTTTAATTAATTTATTGATAGTGTAGTGTTAGGTTAATTGTAGGTAATTGTAGGTAGTTTATTTAATTATTTTATTGATAGGGTAGTGTTAGGTTTATTTGTAACTTAGGTTAGGATTTATTTTACAGGTAAATTTGTTATTATTTTAACTATTTTAGCTATTAAATAGTTCTTAACTATTTAATAGCTATTGTACCTGGTTAAAATAAT